>NC_134802.1:21264248-21269248 GCF_046742065.1 Oratosquilla oratoria
AGGGATATACAGAGATAGCAAAGGGAATCAACATAAATGGGCATGTGTACCACCTTGGGAAAGGCCTCCCAAACGACCGTTGATCCCCAGAAATTACATTCATCACCAGGTAGGACACCAGTTCACAAAATACCCAAGTCATTAAAAAAGAATACAACGCACACAAATTAAAATACACAACTAAGTTACTAAGATACTTGCCCTTCCAGTCGCGCTGGAATACAATACGCTTAACTAATATCCTAGTAGAAACTAGCATGAATAACAATACATCTATAACAACAAATAAATAAACACAAACTACAGGAATACATTACTCAGAGGCAGGATATCAGTTAAGTACAACCCCAGGGACTCAAGAAAACATAACATACCTTAGAATCAGTATAACAAACACAACGATTACCTAAATATTACCAGGGTATCTAGCCAAACAGAAATATGATCATATAAATTATATATATACATACATACACACACACACACACACACACACTTCAACGAACGGACGGCTTAGAAGACGTTCTGAAGAAAATTGAAGTTTTGTGGATCCCAACGCAAAGAGAAGTGCCTATTGTATTTACAGGGTGGGGGGGAATTGCTCGTGGAGTAGTAGGGAAAGAGGAGAAGGGGAGGAATTACTGAGGGAAATGGAAGGAAATGAGGAAGGAGTAGACTTGGCCCAGGCAGACAGGCGAAAGGTAAACAAACGGCCCCCCGACGACGATGAAATGTCTAATAAAAATGTAAAGATTAGAAGTATAGATAAGAGCAATACAGTAGAAAGTGATGAGAATATTTTCCAGGGATTTAAAGAGGGTGGGGGGGACACAACCTCCCCCACCCCACCCCCACCCCACCCCCCGACTGACAAGACTAGAAGAGAAGGTCGATAAGATGATCGAGGACTTGGAGCGTAGGTTCGGTCATGTTAACAACATTCTACAAAGAGTTGAAAAATTGGAAGAACTAGAGAAGGCGAACAAGAACTTAACTGAGGAAATAGAAAACCTGAAAAGACAGTTAAAAGAAGTAAAGGTGGAGAATGAGGAATTGAAGAGGAATAGTAAAGAAAACAGAGAGGGATGGAAGTCGATAAAAGAAAACAGTAAAGTTGCATTTACTGATATAATTAAACAGCAAATGAGAGAACAAACTGAAGACTCAGTTATTAAAGTGATGAGACAGAAGGAGAATATAGTAAGAGACTTAGCTGACAAAAAGAAATGTATAATTATATTAGGAATGGAAGAGAAACATAACCCAGATAGAACCTCAAGAACCAATGAGGAAAATGAAAAAGTAAGCAGTTTACTAAAATTAGTTCAGGAAGATGAACCAGAAATTATGAAGGAAATTGAGGAAAAATTCAGGCTCGGAAAGTATAGTAAAGATAAGACCAGACCAATTAAGATTAAATTCAGGTCACAAACGACGGCAGAGAATATCTTAGCAAAAACAGGGAAACTAGCAACAAGTGAACAATATAAAAAGGTATGGATAAAAAGGGAAATGAATAAAGAGGAAAGAGTGGAAGAAAAGCAGAAAAGACTTGAAGCTAAAAAAAAACAACGAGAACAGAACGGAGTCAGAGAAAGAGAGATTCTATTGGAGAGTAGTGAATATGAAACTAAGGCAGTTCGACATACAAGAGAAAAACAAAAGGGAAACAGAGAACACAATGGAAGTGACAGAAAACTAAGAGTATCTTACACAAATATAGATGGATTAATAACAGGATTGAATGAGCTGAATGATTATTTGAAAGAAAAAGAACCGGACATAATGGGAATTGTAGAAACAAAATTAAAAGGCCCACTACCACCCAACAGTGTAGGACATGATGCATATAATTATTGGATTAAAAACAGAGAGAAAAAGCAAGGGGGTGGAGTTATGTTCCTGACTAAGAAGGATATAAACGTGAAGGGTGTCATATATGAAAAGAATACAGTAGAGATGATTATGATAGAAGTGGAAGACAGAGATAAGAAGAGCAGAAAATTTGTGATAAATTATGTGCCTCCGAAAACAGCCTCATGGGAGGAGAGTGAACATAAAAGTATGTTAGAGGACACAAAGATAACATTAAATAAAATAATGGAAGATGGAGGAAGAATAGTTATAATGGGCGACTTTAATTGCAAAGAAATCTGCTGGGAAGAAATGACAGTAAAGGGTGGAGACGGCTCATGGGGAAACGCTCTACTTGAGATGATTACTGACCATACAATGACACAATGGATACAGGAGAACACCAGGTATAGAAATGAAGAAGAACCATCGAGACTAGACTTAATAATTACATCTGAACCTAGAATAGTGGACAAGATTGAATATAAAACACCAATAAGTAAAAGTGACCACATATTGATTGAACTGAAACTTAATGAAGAAAAATATAGGAAAAGAAATGAGCAATATAGAAAAGGAAGAATGATGTATGAAAAAAACAAACTTTGATAAAATAAGAGAATTCTTTCAACAAGAAAACTGGGAAGAAATATACAAAGAAGAAACAACAGTGGAAGAGAAATGGAATATTTTGACAAAAATTTACAAAAAAGGAGTGGAAAAGTATGTCCCAAGACAAAAACAAGAAAAAGAATATGTAAAATGCTGGTACAACAAAAGTTGTAGGGAGCTAAAAGACAAAAGAGACAAAGCCTGGACCAGATGGAAAAAAGACAGAAGACCTGAAAAATGGAAAATATATACCGGTTATAGAAATGAATATGTACAAACGTGCAGAGAGGAAAAGAGAAAATATGAAAAAGATGTCATAGAAAAGTGTAAAGATCAACCAAAACTATTCTACAGATTTGTAAACAATAAACTGAAAAACAAACAAGACTTGGAGAAATTAAGACAAGAGGGAGTTGAATACACTGAGGAAATGGAAATGGCGGAAATTATGAACAAACATTTTAAATCAGTGTTTACAAGGGAGAACATACAACCTGAAGAGATTGAATGGAAAGAGAAAGTCCCCCCTATGGAAGAAATAGAAGTAACAAAGAATGAAATATTGACACACTTGAGTAATCTTGATGTCAGAAAATTGCATGGACCAGATGATATAGCAAACTGGATTCTGAAAGAATGCAGGAATGAACTGGCAGACAAAATACATAGCATACTAAACAGTTCCTTGAAAGAAGGAAAAGTTCCAGAAGATTGGAAAAAAGCAAATATAGTACCTATATATAAAGGAGGAAATAAAGAAGAACCTACAAACTATAGACCAGTCTCTCTAACAAGTACAATAGCAAAAATTTGTGAAAGAATTATCAAAAGTAGATGGGTAAAATATTTAGAAAAAAACAAAGTGTTAAATCCAAGGCAATTTGGATTCAGACAAGGACGATCATGCGTCACCAATTTAATATGTTTCTATTCAAGGCTAATAGATATAATACAAGAAAGAGATGGATGGGCGGACTGTGCATTTCTAGACCTAAAGAAAGCTTTTGACAAAGTACCACATAAGAAGTTGCTTAAGAAATTAGAAACTCAAGGAGGAATACAGGGAAAACTACTAAATTGGATGGAAGACTTTTTGCAAGAAAGAAAAATGAGAGTAGTGATAAGAAACCAGCACTCAAAATGGGATGAAGTAATAAGCGGTGTTCCGCAGGGAACAGTTCTGGCCCCAATAATGTTTCCTATATATATTAATGATATGGATGAAGGAATAGAAAGCTATATGAGCTTCTTTGCAGATGATGCAAAACTACAGAAAAGAGTGGAAACTGAAGAAGATTGTGAATCACTACAGAGAGATCTAAATATAGTACAGGAATGGAGTAGGAAGTGGGAGATGGAGTTCAATACAAAAAAGTGTAGTATAATGGAATTTGGAAAAAGCAAAAACAGAATAACAGGAGCATATAAATTGGGAGAAGAAGGAATAAAAAAAGTAGAAAATGAGAAGGACCTGGGAGTCATTGTTATGAATAATATGTCACCTGAGAAACATATAAATAAGATTTTTGGAGAAACTTATAATTTAATAAGAACAATCAAAGTTGCATTTACATACCTGGATGAAGAAATGGTGAAGAAAATCCTAATCACTCTGATAAGACCAAGATTGGAATATGCAGCAACGATATGGTCACCAAGTACAAAAAAATGTATAAAAAAAACTTGAAAGAATACAAAGAGCAATTACAAAACTGGCACCAACGCTCTCAAAACTATCATATGAAGAGAGACTAGAAAAACTTGAACTATAGACACTAGAGCAAAGAAGAGAGAGAGGAGATTTGATAGCTATTTACAGAATCATGAAAGGCATAGAAATTACTGATAGAGAGAATCTGATAGAATGGGATAACAGAAATACAAGAGGACACGGAAAGAAAATAAAAAAAGACAGCTATAGAAGAGATTTGAAAAAGAACAGCTTTCCTCACAGAGTAATAAACAGTTGGAACAAGTTAGATGAGAAAGTGGTGTGTGCAAAAACAATACATGAATTTAAAAATAGTTTAGATAAAATGAGATATGAAGACGGGACCTCACGAGCATAGCTCCCCTTCCCGTAAAATACAACTAGGTAAATACAACTAGGTAAATACACACACACACACACACACACACACACACACACATATATATATATATATATATATATATATATATATATATATATATATATATATATATGTGTGTGTGTGTGTGTGTGTGTGTGTGTGTGTGTGTGTGTGTGTGTGTGTGTGTGTGTGTGTGTTTGTGTGTGTGTGTGAGTGTGTACCCTGAAGACGAACCCCGGACAGAGTTCGAAACGTAGGAATAAACTTATATCGACTAGTTTCTATACAAGATCTTTTCCCCCCTCACCAGGCAGGTTGCCAAAGTCAAAATGTATGTACCCACCCTACCCATTTCATTCCCACCCATTCCACTCCCATCCACCACCCTTTCCCCCCTTTCATCTTAGCACCTCATGGATGACGGGTCATCCCTGTATCCCGCCCATTATCCTGGGTCAGAAG
>NC_134802.1:21274248-21294248 GCF_046742065.1 Oratosquilla oratoria
CTCCTAACATGTGTGCGCACGTTCGCGTGCATGGTACTAGAGCGAGCGTTAACCTCGTCCTGGCAGAGTAACGTGCTGTGACGTGGTGCCTTGTGATGTCTCTCTATTGCAATCTATCTTCTTGGAGTCTGCCTTGATTTCAACACGAATAGAAGTGCAGAGGTAATTATCAAACACTGTCTAGCGTTAGTTAGACCCATCCTTGACTATGCGGTACATTTTTGGTCTCTGTTCTATAGAATGGACATCAATTCACTAGAATCATTACAGAGAAGAATGACCAAAATGATACATGGGCTCAGAAATTTACTTTACGAAGACAGGCTTAGGGACCTTAACTTACACTCTCTGGAAAGACGCGGGGTGCGGGGTGATCTAATAGAGGTGTTCAAGTGGATCAAAGACTTTAACAAAGGTGACAAAAGCAAGTTCATCATATTAAGACAACAGGGCAGGACTCGCAGTAATGGATTTAAACTGGACAAATTTAGATTTAAGAAGGAAATAGGCAAGAATTGGTTTACTAATAGAGTGGTCAACAAATGGAACAGACTTATTAACCATGTAGTGGGCACTGAAACTATCAGTTGTTTTAAGAAACAATTAGACAACTTTATGGATAGGGATGACAGGTGGTAATTGACATGGAACTGCCTAGTATAGGCCTCATGGTCTCTTGCAGCCTCCTTCATTCTTATGTTCTTATGTAATGTGAAAGTATGAGCCATTGTCCCAGAAAGTCTTTGGGGATTGAAAATAGATGGGATCTTGGGTTTAGACATATTAGAAGAAGGGGGGGGGGGTAAGATAACTTTACTCCGTAATAATATTTAGCAAAAATAAATAATAAATAAATAAATAAATACAATAATAATTTAGATTACATAGAATTCATTCCTCGAATTGGAAGATTGGATAACTTGAAAGAACGTAAACAATGAAATTCACTCTGATACACAAAGCAAGAGCGTTATTAATACAATCTAAATTATTCACAATTAAGGCACGTAATTACCACAATTCGCTAATAAACAGAAACAAAGAAAACGTCGCCACACAGGGGTAACTATATTAGACCTTAAAGAAAATGTCACGTGACGTCACAAGCATGACCGCTATGAAAATATGGGCAACACGAGAACCAAATTTGAGAACACAACACGAGAACCAAATTCTTTGTCTTGCCTGATTTAGAACTACTGGCCTATCATTTCACCATAACTAGAAAAACACAAGATGGCATTGCGTGCATGAACCATAAAACGTATACAAGCCTGAGCACAACAGCAAAACACTGAAAGGGGCCAGTCACTGGAGAAGGCAGCGAACGCAAATCACTGTCCAATAGGATTACGTAGATATGATTTTGTTCAGAAGCTCTTTTTCATTCGGGCTCCGGATGACAGTCGACACACTAAGGAACAAGAGGCGATCCTTTGATGAATGCAGATGACAAAAAGGAAATAATTTTCAAGCAGCATACAGTATGCCGGAAAACCACGTGGGAACATAATGAATAGATACATACATAAATAGATAGATAACTAAATAAATGAATAAATAAATAAATAATCTGGCGCTCTCAGAGAATACTGTTCCTGCTCCCAATAATTATAAAAAAAAAAAAAAATCGAAGGTGTTCCAAAACACTCGATATAACTACGTTGCTGCAAAAAGGGAGAAAAGGGAGAGAAAACACAAACACACGATGCCACGAATCTGGCTAGCAAGAGCTCTCAAATTTTAAAAGTTTAAAGTAGCATTCTGGACAGTAAATGCACAAAAATTAAACGTTCACAATGTTGTTTAACCCGCTGCCACCATTATGTAATAGGGTGGCTAATAAAACACTGAGCACGAATAAATTAGTAATTTGAAAGCAGTATATAACAATACATGTATTCATTCTGGAGACGAGACCAAAACTGGCGTCGCTTGGGGACGCCAAGATTTGCGGGAAAACATACACGAATCTCATGGTTTAATTACAAAAAATACACACGAATCTGCAACCAGATGATACAATAACGAGTACAAAATAATTATATCTCATGTGACAAATATATAAGGGAGAAAACATGTATCTCCCGGTCTATTAATACATACGCACAATAATCACAAATGTACGGTGCTATACACGTACATCATAATAGGAGTCGATTCAAATCGACATTATTAACAGAGAAGATAGAAATTCACATGTATTATACTTGTAATTAAATAGGATGGCCACGGAAGCTCTCCATCATAAGATAATTACTTTACAGTCAAATGTCCCAAAGTTTTCGGGGGGGGGGGGGAAGGAAAACAATAGGGGTAAATAGATTCATTAACATAATTGATACATTAATAGTGACAAAAACATACTAGTTGAAAAGAAAAAAAATGAAACCTTAAAGCGATATGTAGATCATGAGAAGGGTAGGGCTAGTCTTATAATAATTTTCTAGTAAATGGAATATATCAAAACATATGAAGCCTACAATAAATCATTCATTAAACACTTTAAATCTAGGTGTGATCAGGATCCTATCATGTTTGTGGTTAGAAAGATAAAACCAACAAAAACAAACGAAACAAACATATATTTAGCAAAAATAGACAGATGGTCTAAGGACATGCTTTCTATGTTGACGGATTCAGATTGGATAGAAAGTAGATCTAGTAACAAGTTAAAAGTTTCTCAAGCTACTAAGTTAATAATATCTGCACTATTGGTATACAATAGTGACGAGATGACTGCAGAAAAGCTACACAGGGATCTTAAAGAAACAATGGATTTGGGATTATATTTCACCAGGTTATCAAGAAACTAATGCAATTAATCCATATGCCATTATATTAGGAATGCAACCACAGAAAGAAACTGGGAACTCTAGGAGTGATTACAGAAAGAGAGGATCTGGACATTGAGTTAGAAGCACTAGCGATAGTTAGACCCATCCTTGACTATGCGGTACAGTTTTGGTCTCCGTCCTACAAAATGGACATAAATTCACTAGAATCAGTACAGAGAAGAATGACCAAAATGATACATGGACTCGGAAATTTGCCTTACGAAGAGAGATGTAGGCACCTTAACTTACACTCTCTGGAAAGACGCAGAGTGTGGGGTGATCTAATAGAAGTGTTCAAATGGATCAAAGGCTATAACAAGGGTGAAGCAAACAAGGTCATCATAATAAAACAACAAGACAGGACTCGCAGTAATAGGTATAAACTGGACAAATTTAGATTTAAGAAGGAAATAGGTAAGAATTGGTTTACTAATAGAGTGGTCGATGAATGGAATAAACTTAGTAACCATGTAGTTAGCGCTGAAACTATCAGTTGCTTTAAAAAACGATTAGTCAACTTTATGGATGGGGATGACAGGTGGTGATGGATACGGAGCTGCCTAGTGTAGACCTTATGGTTTCTTGCAGTCTCCTTTATTCTTAAGTTCTTATGTACTTATGTTCAAGGAATGCTAGACTTGAGTGCAATAATTGTTGGAAATTGGGACCTATAGCACGAGAGTGTTATTATATTATTTTTAAGAACTGCAGATATGAGGGTGATGATGAGTATCATTGTAAAAACCCACCTTTCTGTTTGTATCACAATAGACTAGGACATAGAACACAGGATTGTAGAGGAATGCCAAATTTTCGTCTTCGCCTAGAAACAAGAGGAAATCCCCGACACAAAATAAAGCAACACTACAGAGCTAACCCTAGAGCGACAAACAGACACTATAGTGTAGTGGACAGTGATGAGAAAGGGAACGACAATACAAGAGAATTTCCTATACGAGAGAATTTACTATAACACTTGAAAGAACTTCTGTAGGACCCATTTTTGCGGGTACAGTAATCAATAGACCAATTCAAATATTTATTAATACGGGATCTGTAGTAAATGTTATGACCAGTAAAGTGTTTAAAAGGTTATAACCAACCCATTACTCATTGCAAGGAGTAACAGGAAGTCATCTAGAAATAGGTAAGACTGAGTTATATGTTATTTTGTATCAAAATGAACACTTGCACAACCCGATGTCTTCCCTGGGGATTTATTGATAGGATTTGCAACAATGAGAAAAGAGGACATGATCATATATCCGTATGAATTAGGCATAGAACCAGTATCTATGATAAGAGAACCTATTGAGATAGATGGGGGAAGATAACAATGCTAGATTGGATAGAGCGGGCAGTGCGGTCTATTCATGAACAGATAACACAAGGGGAAGAAAAAGACACACATAGTGAACACAACTCAGGTGATCAAGAAATCCCAGAAATTAATCAGAATTCATCAACTCCAAATGAAGCTTTGCTAATTGTGGAAGGTGGCGTAATAAAGTCGACATTATTGCACTCCAGAGCAATTAAGAGAGTAGAAATGGAGTTCAAAGGAGTCACTGTAGACTCCAAATCTTTAACCACCCCAGAATCAATTAGGATAAAAGGTTTGAAATTGGACTCGGGGATTTATAGGACACACAAGAACAAAGCAGAAATATTACTGATTAGTACCTTGAATAAAGGTATAGTCTTAAGAAAAGGTACACAAATAGGATGTTTTCAAATCTGTCAAGCACCCATTAACATTTTAAACGAGAGTCCTGAAGAGGTGGAATCACCAATTTCATCAATCTATTCAATTCATGAAGAAACAGATTTAGGAGAGAAATATAAGAGTCAACTAGGGCCTCTTTGTTTTGAGTTAGAATAAATTTTGATGGCATTGCTGGTGGCGCATAATAAAGCAATTGCTTTGCCGGGGGACGCCTTGGGCAAAACAACTTTTTTAAAACATCAGATCAAATTAAAATCAGGGAATCAACCTATTTATATAAGTTGCCCACAGACTACCCCATTCCAAGGTAGCCATTGTAGCTAAATTGGTCACTGAAATGTCATCGCAGGATGTCATAGAACCCAGTGAAAGTGAATGGAACTTCTTTCCCATTGATTATGGTGCCAAAATCAGATGGCGTCGTGCGTCCAGTTATTGACTATAGGGAATTGAATAAAAATACAACATCTGATCGACTAGCGTTACGGGTAATAGCAGATATACTGTACTTTGTAGTTTGGGAACCAAGAATCGGTATTTTAGTACTATAGATATCAAATCAGCTTTCTGGCAGATAGCGATGCACGAAGATTCTCGAGATCATACATAATTCTCTACAACAACGGGGCACTACGTGTTTAAACGAATGCCATTTGGGTTATGTTACAGCCCATTAACTTATATGAGAGTAATGAATACAGTACTAGATGGGTTATCAGGAAACACAGCCTGTGTCTTTCTAGATTTTATTCTAATTGTTTCCCAAACATCAACTGAGCACTTTAAGAAATTAGATTTGGTATTCTCAAGACTAGCTGAAGCAGGGTTGAGAGTGAAACTTGAAAAATGTAAGTTTTTGCAAGAGTGTCATTTATTTCGGATATAAGATAGATAGACATGGACTTAGTACAGTGAACTCAAATGTAGAAACAGTAAAGACTTACCTAGTACCGAACGATGTAGAGAAAGTTAGAAGTTTCTTGGGATTGGCAGGGTGCAGGAAATTTATTAAGGGATGTGTGGACGTAGCTAATCCATTAAGTTCTTTGTTATGGAAACATTCAAAGTTCATTTGGGGACCTGAACAACACTAAGCTTTTGGCAAGCTGAGACATAAACTTACTAGTTCTGCAGTTCTCATTTTTCCTAATTATGATAAAGAGTTCATTCTTTGTACTGATGCGTCAGACACAGGGTTAGGAGGCATACTGATGCAAGAAAGAAATGGAAAATTGCAACAGATAGTTTTCACATCAAGACTTTGTAACAGTGCATAGAGAAAAAATTCCGCCACAGAAAGGGAAACATTAGCAGTAATATATACACTGGAGAGTTTTAGAGATATGACACTGGGATATCCAATCAGAGTGTGCGCTGACTATACAACTATTCAAAACTTATTAAAACTTAAGAATCTTAGAGGCAGATTTGACAGGCGGTTTACTGCACTTCAATGTCACGAGGTTAAGTTTGAACACAGTCCAAGAACGAAGAACGTTGCAACAGATGCATTATCTAGGAAAATTAGCCAAGCAACAACAGGGTTGATAAATTTTATCTGCAACATTAATGGACTAGTAACATTAGATGAGGAATTGATGATAAGGGAACAAATAAAAGATAAGACTTGGGAAAAATTAGAACAGAACTTGATGAACCTGCGAGGTGTTCTTCCAAAACTACCAAACGGTCGTAAGTGGGAAGGATATTTCTAGGGGCCCAGTTAGTCAGTTGGTAATTCCACAAGCTTTTGTACCAGAAGTATTAGAATTACTTCATGATAGTAATTTATAATTCTCATCCAGGAAAAGATAGAACAAATTAAATATTTTTGGCCAGGCATGAAGAGAGATATTTACTTTCACATTGATAATTGCTTGAAATGTGCTGAAGTAAAAGAAAATACACATAACCCTGCTCCTATGCTATCATATCCTATACCACAGAAACCTTGGTAAAGAGTTCACTTAGATACACTGGCAATGTTGCAGTTATAGGTAAAGTAAATATAGATAGTGGCCTTAGAATGGTCGATTGGACAGCTAAAATTAATTCCAGAGTCGAGAGAAATAAATTAGTTTTGAAAAAGAAAATAAGACCTAGGAAGATTAAGGATAACAATGAAATATATATATATATATATAGTATATATATATATATATATATATATATATATATATATATATATATATATATATATATATATATATATATATATATATATATATATATATTGAATAAAATTGAAGCGGGGACACCATCAAGGGAATGATTTTTAATTTAGTAAACATCCCTAGGAAATCAGCAGGGAAAGTTGGAAGTACAAAGAGCATTAGAGAAAACAAACACTCTAAGGTTACAAGCGACCTAATAAAAAGAAGGATTATTCAGATTAAAAGTAGGAGGGATGAAGTAGAATAGAAATATACAAGCTTATCAACAAAAGGCATAAACCAGAAAAAAAGAGAAACATGAATGAAATAGGGGAAACTATTTGGAAAGGTAAAAGAATTAAAGGGGCCGAGCCCAGACAAGCTATAGGTAGGCAGCAGATGATATACCTAAAAAATAGAAATGGAGAAATTAATGAGGAGACAATGGTAAAACGAGTAGCAGAATTTTACCAAGAGCTTTACTCGTCAAACACCGTAGTTGAATAAGCAAATCCATCTTTAGACTTTAGTAGTGTACCAGAAGTATTAAAGGAGAAAGCAGCGTTTGCTCTAAAAAGTACGAAACAAGGAAAACACCTGAGGAAGATAGCATGTGGATAGATCTTCTGAAAGGCGTAGGGAAATAAGCACATTGTGAATTAACTCATTTACATCCCCAGTGTTTACGTCAGGAAAGCGTTCCAGAATCATGGCGCAATGCTTTAGTGATTTTACTGCACAAGAGAGAGAGAGAGAGAGAGAGAGAGAGAGAGAGAGAGAGAGAGAGAGAGAGAGAGAGAGAGAGAGAGAGAGAGAGAGAGAGAGAGAGGGGGGGGGGGGGGGGGGGGGGAGAGAGAGAGAGAGAGAGAGAGAGAGAGGGAGCAGAACGATCTTCGTAACTACTGACCGATTAGCTTATCATCAAATGTATAGAAAGTATTTCCCAAGATTCTAACAAATAGACTAAGTAAAGTTTTAGATGGAAATCAGCCAAGAGAACAAGCAGGCTTTAGAAGCGGACATTCGACTATAATGTAGACCATTTACAGACGATGAATCAACTAATCGAGAAAACAACAATAGTGCAATAGATCTTTTTGTTTGGCTTTAGGAGATTACGAGAAGGCCTTTGACACAGTAGAACAAATGGCAATACTAAACTTACTACGCAAGCAGGGTGCAAACGAACACGTAAAAGTTGTATAAAACATTGATGCACAAGGTATTGCTGTAATTCGACTACATAAAGATACAGAAAAGATAAAGATCGAGAAAGGAGAACGGCAAGTTATTATAACTTCATCCAAACTATCTACAACTTGCCCGTGAAGAGATTTTTAGAATGATGGATTATGAATAGATAATTTTGAAAACTAATGGTGAATATTCTAGTGATCTAATATTTGCGGGTGACATTCTTATTTCAAAAATACCAAAACACTTGCAAGATATGCTGGGTGATCTGACGTGGTGTGAATGTGATGGACGAATGTACGGAATAGTTGAGATAAGAGGGGAGGCAGTTGGCATCCCTGAGTGCGGGGCATTCGCACCTGAAGGTTGGGGACGCAGGTTCAGGGCGACTGGGACGGTGGTGCTTTCGGGAGGTGACAAGGGTAAGGTGTGTGGGAGAGAAGCTGAAAGAATGTAAGTGTACAAAAATAGGGGACCGAGTAGCTACTGTATATTAGACTTAGCGAATAGGATTAGAACGAAGCGAGTGAGAAGAAGTCGTCAACGTAGCAAAAAAGGAGTATACTCAATGTAAGATGAGTAGGAAAGAGTGTTTTGTGATTCCGCCAGAAGCTATATAGTTGCGTACCCTACATTACCTCTAACGGCAAGATCATTCCTATACACTATTTCCTCTCAACACATAAATATGCACTAGCCGGTCAGAACAAATTGTTCTACCATCGTCATACAACAGAGTTCCCAGTGCTCAACTACTCCAACCCCTCTACAGGACTCTAACTCTTCTACTTTACTGACAGCTGTGGACATGCATTATAAACGTAACAGACATACTACCTCCTCCCACATATCCAAATCAGCTAAACTCAGGCCAAAACACCCATTAAATACTGTTGGTTTTTCACCGCATAAGGAAAATTCTTACCCCTCTTCGAGGAACTCAACAACCAATCCACCCCAGTCTCAGAAGTGTTATCTACATTCAAACATACTCACGCAGTGCTGATCAGCCCAAAGACGCTGTTCCCTTGTGAGTATACAAAGATACATCTACTGTAATGTATGTCATATGTGTGCAACTGAAATGCGGGGGGCGATGTTTGAATCTTTATTGTGACGTTAAGCGTACATGAGGTGAGAGAATGTCGAACGCTGTCTGTAAGACAGACGGCTATTGACTGACGTGGGGGCAACGTCGTACTCCTTACGCAGAAGGAAGACGATACCACGTCGTATACATTCAATAAATGAGGGCCTTGTGGCCGTACCGAAGAGTCCTTGTACTGGAAAGCGTTTGGTGGTCGGGCACGCTACAACACTGCGGTGCAACCCTACGGTGCCCTGCTCGTGTCAAATGCCAGGGCACCTTATAACACTATACCACACCTACCAGTTTTTCAAGCACAAGACACCGGTGTACTCTGTATGCCAGAAACTTGCCGTGTCAATGGCATTTCCCTCCTTTCAGTCATCAGCTCAACGTCAAAGACGGTCCCACTTGCATTTTAATTGCCAATGACACTAACACAACCACCCATCTTACAGTTGGTACAAACATTTGCGATGTTCAAATATATCCCTCGCGCATCAAAATCATGGGTGACCAATTCCTTATTTCTCAAGTTTGTACCACAGTTTCCGATGTGCCCACAGCACGGGAACCCATTGATGTATCACATTTCAACCCCATGGATTTCCCTGATCCACAAGCAGACTTGCTTGCACTTTGCAAGAAGTTCAGACATATTATTGCCACCCCAGGTGAACTCCTTGGAGTTATTAATCTCATTCAGCATCATATACTCCTCTGTGAGAACTATAAACCTCGTTACATTCCCGCATACAGAATACCACACAGTAAACGTATTATTGTAGATGACCTTAGCCAAGACATGATTGCGCAAGACATCATTAAATCATGAATCAGTGAATGGAATTTCCCTCTATTATCCCTAAACACGATGGTTCCTTCCGTCCAGTAGTACACTTTAGGAAAAATAAGCTCATGATACCAGATAGACACCCTAACCCTGTATTACAGGACCTCTTGCTCTCCGTCGGTGAAAACAACGTATTATTCACGACCTTGGACCTTATGTCGGGAAATATCCAGATTTCCCTTGCCCTAGAGTCTAGGCCTCTGGCAGTTTTTAGTATCCCCACAGGTCATTGTCATTTCAAACGACTAGCCATGGGTCTCGTTTCAGCTCCTTCAGTGTTCACACAACTAATGCACATAGTCCTGGCAGGCCTTATAGGTCACTTAGTATTGATATACCTCGATAACGTGGTTATTGCTTGCAAATCCGTTAGCGAACACTACACACTCTTCACACTCTCTTCTCACGACTAGCAAAAGCAGGTCTCAAACTGAAGTATAAGAAGTGCTCCTTCCGCCAGAAAGAAATACGCTTCATATGGCATGTCTTTAACTCACAATTAATTTTAGCCTCGCATGACAAGTTTAAGGCAGTCATTGATTTTCCACGCCCTGTTTCTGTTGAACACATACGTTTATTCCTTGGTCTATCAGGTTTTTACAGGCGTTACATTGAAGGTTACGCTGGCATAGCAGCACCTTTAACTTCGCTACTTAATAATGACACTCCTTTCATTTGGACGCCTGGCCAAGAGAAAACCTTTAATGACTTAAAAAGAGCCTTAACAACGAAATATGTTCTTCTTTTCCCAAATCACAAGCCTCCTTTCACAATATACACAGATGCGTCCTACACCGGACTTGCCACAGTCCTCATGCAACAACACGGCACAAAACTCACACCAATTGCCTATGCTAGCCGCACATTCAACAGACACGATTAAAATTACTCAGTCACAAACATAGGAGCTTTAGCCGTTATACACACTCAAATATTTCAGAGATAATTCTTTGGTTACAATATACACATCTACACAGACCATCAACCAATCTTAGAGCTCTTCAAAGAAAAGAATCTCTCAGGAAAACTTGCCCACTGGTTCCTCATCATACAAGAGTTCATGCCAACCTTTCATTTTGTTCAAGGTAAAGCGAACTTAGTAGCAGACGTTCTCAGTCGCCATATCGCGACCATCACTCAAAATCCAATTTCAATATCTCTTACCCAAGCGCGCATAGATGCAGCGCAGAGATCAGTCCCGATATGAAAACGTGTTATATGTTTCCTCGAATCTGCAGACACAACTGATACGGATAATTTTCCTTCCAATCTCGAGAATTACACGTTAGTTGATGATATACTCTATCACAAAACAACACTAACGAACATACATGAACCCAACCAGTCAGTGATTCAGCTTGTAGTCCGTACAGATCTCATTTAGGAAGTTTTGGAACTCCTACACGATTCCCCCATTGCCGCACACCATGGGAAGGAGAAATGCGTTATCAAGCCAGATTACATTACCTTATCTTACCTTACCGTCGTGCCATATCCTCTTGGACTTCGGCAACAATGGAGCGCCACCGTTCACGGTCCCTAGTTACTTGTAACATCTGTGCTGGTTTGAGTTGTTTTCCCGTCGCCCTCATCAGCCCGTCCATATACTTCTCCCTCTGCTTTCCTCTTGCTCTCCTTCCCTCCACCATTCCCGTCATCACCACCTCTTCCAACCCTTCCTTCCTCATTATATGTCCTAAGAATCGCAACTGTCTTTTCCTTATTGTTGTCATCAATTCCCTATCTGTCTCCATTTCTCTCAATACTTCTTCATTTGTTTTCTTCGCTGTCCATGGTACTCTTAATACTCGTCTCCATATCCACATTTCTGCTGCTTCTAAGTTTTCCTGGTTAACTATGAGGAAGGATATAAATTGATGCATGTCATTCACAAAGGTCATATCAGCGGTCATGTTCCAATCCTGACTTATCCTACCCCTTGTAAATCATTTGAAACAGTAGCTATTGATCTCCTTACGTAACGACTTACCTCCAGCGGAAACCAATTCCTCTTTGTCTGTGTCGACCATTTTTCACAATTCTGTATTCTTTCCCCCCTACCTGATAAAACAGCACAACACGTACACAAAAGACCCTTATTGACAAACTCACATTCCTGTTCACTGCACCCAAAACTCTGATTTCAGACAATGGGACTGAATTCATCAATGAGATTCTTTTGAATATTTGTAATTACTTTCAAATCACAAAATGTAATACTACTGTTTATCATCCTAGTTCAAATGGCTTAGTTGAACGCCAGAATAGAAATATTCTCAATGTTCTGAGACATCTTGCTTCTGATCTTCACCCTTCTTGGGATGAGCATGTCCTCATGATTCAAGCTTGCATTAACAGTACCATAAACAGGTCAATATCAGAATCACCTCATTCTGTCCTTTTTTGGCTCGGACAAAAGACTCCCATATGACCCTGTTTCAGAATTACCTCTCATTTACAATTTCAATGATTATGTCAAGGTCAGAGTAGCAATCTTCATTAATCTTTTCAAAAGAATACGTAACACTCTTCATCTGCTTAACAAATCAGCCATAGCTTGCACTTTTGAACTTGGAGACATTGTTTACACCTTCAGCTACACCCCCACCTCGAAGTTTCCCCCTAAATTCTCTAGACCCTACTATATTATTGGACATGAATCAAATAAGAAAGTCAAAGCACTCAGGTTGCATGATCTTACAGAGACCGTATTGTACAAAGATCTGATCAAAAGAGTTTCCCGTCGCCTCGACATAGAGACTGTTCTTTCATCAGTTCATATTACCCCTACAATAGAGGACCATCACCAATCCTCTCCACTGCTTCCTCCTATTCCTCCCCCACGTTACGACCTTCGCAGTCGACCCACAACTTCATAAGATTACATTTTGCCTAGGTGAACAATGTTCTCGGAGACAACTACTTAATTCAGCATGTTAAAGAGCCCACTGGACATGGACATTTACTCGATCTATTTATCACTAGCCGCGAAAGCATGATAATTAATCGATGTAGAAGTTGGTGAAACTATTGCAAGTAGCGATCACAACTTAGATTCAAACTGCTAAAAAAAAAAAAAAAAAAAAAAAAATAGAATAGATACTTGTGTTTCTGAAATACCCGATTTCAGTAAAACTCACTTCATAGGACTACGTCAGGAGCTTCAGATTACAGATTGGGAGGCAAAATTACATTCCGTTTAAAGACAAACGCCCCCCCCCCAAATCAGGCTGGCCCAAAATGACATAACAAAGAAACTGAAAAATGTATCGCTAAAAAGAGACAGACTTATAAGAAATATAAGTGCTCGGGTGCACCTAATGACTATCAAAGTTATGTAATAATAAAGAGAAAAAAAAACGAAAACGACAATACAAAATGAATATCGCTGATAAATCCAAAGAGAATAAAAAAATCTATAGTTACAGTAGAGAGAAAAAGGTTATTAGGAATCACATTGGCCCACTATTATCTGCTGACGGTCAACTTGAATATTTAAATTATCTATGGTTACATTCGAGATAAAAAGGTTATTAGGGATCACATTTGCCCACTATTATCTGCTGACGGTCAACTTGAATATTAAAATGAAAGAATGTGTGATATTTTAAACAAATATTTTAGCTTAGTATTCGTAAACTGAAATCTGTGAAAAGTCTAGGGTAAACTTACTACGGTAAATATAACAAAAGAAAAATTTAAAAGGTGTATAGAGACACTCAAAATTATTAAAAACAACAGGGCCTGACGGTTGGCACCCAAGAATCTTAAAGGAAATAAAAAATGAGATTGTTGTTCCATTAGAAATTATTTTCAAGAAATCCATCATATCCGGAGATGTCCCAAGAGAATGGAAGCTAGATAACGTTACTCCTATATTCAAAAAAGGTGACAAAAAGAAACCAAGTAAATACAGGCTTATAAGTTTGACTTCAATCGTAGGAAAAATGATGGAAACTATCATCAGAGATGCTATCGAACATCATTTAGAAAGTAGCTGTTTGATAAATGATAGCCAGGATGAATTCAGACGGAAACGTTCTTGCGTAACTAAATTACTCGAATTCTACAACACAGTCATCTCGAATTATGACAACAGAAACAATATAGATTTAATACATCTAGATTTTGCAAAGTCTTTTGATAGCGTCCCCCACGAAAGACTACTTGCAAGGGAGAGTTCCTCTCTTTATGATTCCAGGTGCTGAAGGAGATGCTGAACAAATGGAACACAAAGCACTTCTTTAGAGCATTCTACAGGCAAAGTGGTAACGGGATAGTGCCGAGAGGGCACTAATGTCGCCTGAAGAGAAACAGTCTTCTGGTATAATATGTCCCCCAGGTCCAGACAAGATGAAGAGTCGGTCCTCCAGAAGGCCATAGTCAAGTATGGGTTGCGGCATCCGAGCGTGGCGCCTAAACTGCCAACTAAAATCGAAGAAGGAACTGCGTCGGTGCGAGTTGGGGAGGAGGTGTGGGTGAAACCGAACGCTAACAAATGTACTTCGCAGTGGGCGAGGGATGTTATGACAGACGTGAATTTGCAAAACGATGTTTCTGTAAATGGAATGCTGCAGTATATCTTGGACCTACGTCGGGTAGTTGACGGCGGGGAAAGCAACACAGAGACCGTCGACATGGTAGCAGGAGACGCAACGCTGAGGTGACCGCAGCGAAACAGACGTCTTCCGAAATGGTTAGAGGACCATGGCATGGGAGATGGGGAAGATGAAGAGGGGGGGTGCGGTGTGAATGTGATGGACGAATCTACAAAATGGGTGAGATGAGAGGGAAGGTAGTGGGCATTCCTGACTGCGGGGCATTGGCACCTAGGGGGGTGGGGGGCACAGGTTTGGGGCATCTGGGACGCTAGTACTTTCGGGAGGTGACAAGGGGCAGGATGGGTGGGAGTGAAACTTAAAAAATGTGAGTGTGCAAAAATAGGGGACTGGGTAGCTAGATTAGAGTTAGTGAATAGGGTTAGAATGGAGCGATTGAGAGGTCTGCTGTTGGCATGCTCCTCCTTTGTAATCCTTTGAACGAAAATAATATCTACTTCCACATGTTCTTAAAATTAAGTAATTTTTTCAATCATTAGTATTTCCCGATACCACCATTGTTCAAACACTATGTGTATTTATCTTTATATCCAAAATTCTTGTGTTATTTCTTATCTTCTTTGAGCATTAACCTCACTGTGATCAGTGAATGGTAGCTGAGCATCTGTTGCAAGATGATTGAATGAAATATTCAATCCTTTAGATGTCCAGCGTGCACACGCAAGCATTTAACTATAGAACGTCAGATCACGACTTCTCCAGAAACTCCCGTGGGACCCCTATTGTGTCGGACCTCACCCGTGGTCAGTTTGGCTGAGCGCGAAAGGACACCTGCGTTCTCCATTGCCAACTGCAAGACGTAATACGACCGATATCATTATTATTGTTCACCATTGCCTGTATATAAAAAACTATGAAGGAATACTGGGTCTCCATATTCAGTTCGTGTATTGTACATTGTAGAAATAAACCAAACAGTAGATTGTAGATAATAAATCGTACACAACATTATAATTCGGCAACAACCACCACTTGAATATTATGTGTAGAATTGCACCATTGGCAACCATCAGCGTTTTCCTCGTGTATTGATTTAAGATGTAGATCAGTCTAGTCACAGAGATATTAAAGAAAACAAACCACAACTTCGTTTGTCTCAACGCCTCCAAACCCAATGTAGACAATAAATAAGTCTACACATGGACATCTTGGTAGCACGTGCTAGAATTCTGACAAGTGCGGGAAGAGGCAGGCACCTGGTTGCAACTACAGATTCATATATTGATGATATAGTAGTGGACGACTGGGGTTTTGGCTATGTTCAGCCCCGCAGATTATGACGAAGATGTTAAAGACAGTGGTGAAGATAGATGAAGTGATTTAGAAGGGCACATATTCATATATTGATGATATAGTAGTGGACGACACCGTCGTGCCAGCGTCAGAAGTAGTAAAACGCTAAGGTGACCGCAGCGAAACAGACGTCTTCCGAGATGGTTAGTGAATTATGACGTGGGAGAAGGGGAAGATGAAGAATAGGATGATCTTGAGATCAAGAGGGGTGTGTGGTGTGAATGTGATGGAAGGTGATAAGGGATAGGGTGTGTGGGAGCGAAGCTGAAAAATGTGAGTGCGCAAAAATAGGGGACTGGGTAACTAGATTAGACTTAGTGAATAGGATTAGAAGAACATAAGAATAAAGGAGACTGCAAGAAACCATAAGGCCTACACTAGGCAGCTCCGTATCCATCACCACCTGTCATCCCCATCCATAAAGCTGTCTAATCGTTTTTTAAAACAACTGATAGTTTCAGCGCTAACTACATGGTTACTAAGTTTATTCCATTCATCGACCACCCTATTAGTAAACCAATTCTTGTCTATTTCCTTCTTAAATCTAAATCTGTCCAGTTTATACCCATTACTGCGAGTCCTACCATGTTGTTTTATTATGATGACCTTGTTTGCATCACCCTTGTTATAGCCTTTGATCCACTTGAACACTTCTATTAGATCACCCCACACTCTGCGTCTTTCCAGAGAGTGTAAGTTAAGGTGCCTAAGCCTCTCTTCGTAAGGCAAATTTCCGAGTCCATGTATCATTTTGGTCATTCTTCTCTGTACTGATTCTAGTGAATTCATGTCCATTCTGTAGGACGGAGACCAAAACTGTACCGCATAGTCAAGGATGGGTCTAACTATCGCTAGATAAAGTTTAATAATTACCTCTGCACTTCTATTCGTTACCGTCCTAGCAATGAAACCTAATGCTCTGTTAGTTTTATTTCTGGCGCTAATACACTGCTTCCTGATTTTAAGGTCCGGACTCACCAGAACTCCCAAGTCTCTCTCGCACTCAGATTTTTCTAAAACCGTGTTATCTAAGCTGTATCTATTTTCGGGGTTGTGTAGCCCTACGTTTAACACGCTACACTTGGAGATATTGAAGTTCATCTGCCATTTCACCGACCATGTTCACAATTTCTTAAGATCATCCTGCAGAATCTGGGCGTCATCTCCTGACCTAATTAGGCGTCCTATTTTAGTGTCGTCCGCAAACTTACTAACATCACTATTTATCCCATCGTCTAAGTCGTTTATGTACATAATGAACAACAAGGGACCCAAAACCGAGCCCTGGGGGACCCCACTAGTAACATTGCCCCACCTAGATTTTATTCCATTTATGGTGACCCGCTGTTTTCTGCTACTAATTCAAGCTCTAATCCATTCTAACACTTTTCCTCCTATGCCATGGACTTTGATTTTATTTAGTAGTCTCTGGTGTGGCACCTTGTCGAACGCTTTGCTAAAGTCAAGGTAAATAACATCGTAATTATCATTGTTACCTGACGCCTTATATACTTTAGTGTAAAAGGATAGAAGATTAGTCACACATGACTTACCCTTGGAGAAACCATGCTGTGAATAACGAATTAAATTATGTTCTCCGATGTGTTCTCTGAGTCTATTTACTATAATTGATTCAAGCATTTTTCCTATTACCGATGTCAAAGTGATTGGCCTGTAGTCGCATATAGACGATCTATCTCCCTTCTTAAAAACAGGAACAACGTTTGCCTGCCTTCAAGCAGTTGGCACAAAACCAGTGTCTACCGATTTATTGAATAGTTCAGTTAACTGGTCGCAGATTTCAAATTTACACTCCTTAAGCATTCTTGGAAAAATTTCGTCTGGACCCGGAGATTTTGTAGCTTTAAGTCTTTCAATCTGCTTGACTACTTCTTCTTTACTAATGCTGATATTAGATAGACTACTTTCTTCATCCCCTCTGACAATCGGATCGCAGTCAGGTACTTTATCTAACCTCTCATTAGTAAACACCTATAGAAAATAATTGTTAAACTCCTCACTCATTTTTCCTCCGATTCTATCATGACATTTTCATCGTTTTAAAATTGGTCCTATGCTTTCTTTCTTTCTTTTTTCTATAAAGTTGAAAGAAACCCTTTGGGTTGGATTTTGCTTGACTGGCAACCTTAATTTCATAATTACGTTTCGCTGTACGTGTATTCCTTTTAACACGATTCGCCATTTCGTTATATTTTGATCTAAGGTGCAATTCCCCGTTTTTTTAGTTTTACGTAAAGTCCTCTTTTCATTCCGATCTCATGTTTCAATCTGTTTGTCATCCATTTGGGAGTATTACTATTTTTCGTATTGGCTTTAGGGAAATAAATGTTTTTTGTGCATTAGTAATTAGATCAGTTAGATTGCTATACATTTCATCCAAATCGCTGACCTGTCTGTTGAGCCCTAGCCGCCAAATGACCTGACCCAAGGTATGCATATTACCCTCCGTGACCCGACCCCTAGTCATGACCTGACCCCCGGTCACGTACCGAGACCCGACAATGTTCGAAACGTTCGCATGGCATTTCGTATTCAATTTCAAATAGGTTTTTATGTTGTCAAAGTTTGCTTTCCTGAAGTCTGGTACTTGGACGTTATTCGTACTTTTTAATTTTTCCCAAATAACATTAAATCTTATTTCTTGGTGATCGCTAGAGCCTAGACTATCTCCCACTATTACGCTGCTAATTTGGTGCTCATTATTAGTTAAAATCAAGTCCAGGGTATTTTGTCCCCCCGTAGGATCGGTAATCACTTGTTTTAGGAAATTATCCTGCACCACATCTAGGAATTTCTTCGCTTCGTGATCTTCTATTAAAGTTTCCCAGTCATTGTTTCTATAATTAAAATGTCCCATGATCACAACGTTTTTGTACTGGGACGCTCTGTGAATTTCATGAATCAGGGGATCAGTCTGCTCAGTGCTGAGGTTAGGAGGTCTATACAAGACGCCAATAATAACTTTCTTATTCTTGCCTATAATCTCTACCCAATAGATTCCGCACAGTCGTCTTCCTTAATCGAATTGTTGATTATACAGTTTATTGTATTTTCAATAAAAAGTGCTACACCTCCCCCACTCCTGCCAACCCTATCCTTATGAAAAAACTTATATCCTTCTATTTCGATTTCCGGAAGGAAATGTTTATCAGTCATGTTGATCCAGGATTCAGTAATAGCTATAATATCGAAATTCTTTACACATGCTTTACCTCGCAGCAAATCAATTTTGTTAATTATGCTCCTGCTATTTGTATAGTAAACTTTAAGTTTATCGTCCCTCCACCTGCTTTGGTAATTCTTTTCACAGTTCCTCTCTAAGTTGCTTTTATTGCCTAAACTATATTCCGATACTCCCCCCCCCCTACTCCCACGTAATCAACCCGAAAAAAAAACTGTAGGATGCCTACTTCTCACTCAAGGGATTCAGCAAGGTGCCGAAATCCTCTGATGGACAAGTGCACCCCGTCCCTTGTGTATAGGTGATTCTTACCATAAAAGCGGTCCCAGTTGTCGACAAATGCTCATCCATTGGCCTTACAATGTTTTGCCAGCCTGCAATTCATTGCAATAGCCCTGGAATGCCACATGCCTCCAACTCTACGCCTCAGAAGGATTCCACATACAACAGGACCACCTCCCCTATTTCTAATCTTGTCTAGCGCTTTTCGGAACCGCGCAAACAATTCCTCACTCCCTAACTTACCTATATCATTTCCTCCGGCACTTAAGCAAACTACTGGGTCCTTTCCTTCCCCTAATAAACCCTCTTCAATCCTATCTCTAACATCTCCTATGCCCGCGCCGGGGAAACACACCTGCGTCCTATGTTTCCTATCTTTATCGCAGAAAGCCCTGTCTAAGTACCTCACCTGACTGTCTCCTACAGCTAAAATCTTACCTGTGGGCAGGGATCCAACGTCTGCCCTTCCCTTATTTTCTTGAATTTCATGAGTTTCTTCTTCCTGCAGCTTCGCTAGTACTTGAAACGAGTTCTTGCAATCCAGCGGGGCTGGTGAGGACTTTTTTCCACTATTCCGCATCTTATTTTTCACCGTTTTCCATCCAAGCTCATAGCTAATTTTGTCTTCCGTATTTTGGGCCTTCGAGCGGAGAACTCGATTCTCCTCTTTAAGGCACTTAACAGCATCCTCCAAGGCTTCAATTCTACTAAGTAGAGATTGTACCTCATCGGCGCTGAACACGGTAACACAATC
>NC_134802.1:21299248-21329248 GCF_046742065.1 Oratosquilla oratoria
TAAGTCGGACGTGTTCTCCTTGGGACGACTTATGGCCTGTGTCGTCGCCCGAGTGCCCGAATTGAAGGCCGACCTCGAAGGACTGAGCGAGGCGGCTCTTCAGGAAGATCCCGAGGACAGGCTCTCCATCCAAGTCCTGGTGGAAGGACTTCAAAAAGCGCTCTCCGAACTCAAATACGTCGACCAGGAGCGTTCTTTTTCGGGGGAAGCAGATGAACATGTAGCAAAGGCCTCACACTCAAAAACTTCCCCTCCACCTCCTCAGAAGAGAAAGAGGTCAAAGTCTTCGCAAGATGCCTCGAGCTCCAGCGATAGAAACAACAAGAGGCAGAAATCTAGCAGCCCTCAGCAGGACGAAGTCGCTACTCATTGAGGTGGACCTCCAAAGTTACATAGGTCTATTCAAAGGTTCTCAACAAATCAAATGTGGATTACGGATCGTCAGCGTAACTCATTCTTCGTTGCAGAGAGTGAAAGGGGTTCCCTTCAGCTGAATAAGATCATCAGGCGGATAGAATAAAACCAGACGAAAAGGGGATCGCCATAGGCAAATAAAACCAATTAGCGACAGCTTGAGTGAAGGCAAAAGACGCAAAACAGAGCAATGTGGCCAAAGGATTCATCTTTGCCAGAAGCCTTTGTTGAATATCGAGTCACAACCCAAAACGCCAGCATCCGAAAGATTCAAATAAACAAACAAATAGTATACATAAATGAATAAGTGGAGAGATAAAAGTGTCTTGCTGCATTGATTCTGACCCAGGGCAGTGGTGGGCGAGATGCAGGGGTGACTCGTCATCCAGGAGGAACTAAGAAAAGAAGGAGGGAGTGGTAGTACTGAATGAGAGTGGAAAGGCTGGGGATGTAATGGGTGGGAATGGAATTATGCCTTTGACTTTGGCTACCTCCCTTGTAAGGGGAGGGGAAAGCCCTTGGTATATATGTATGTATCAATATACAAAGATATAAACACTTAATAGATAAATAAACAGATGAATAATAGTTTTTGAAAACACTCTACATTACAATTTAAAACAAACTAGGTAAATGATTACAAAGGTCTTCCCATCCTTCTCTCTTGCGAAGTAAAATTATTAAAGTTACTGTAGAATTGTTTCCAGGCCGCGCTCTGTCGCCACCCGCCTCCAATAGTGATCATTCATTCAACAGATGTAGTCCTGTGGTATATATATATACATATATATATATATACATATATATACATACATATATATATATATGTATATATATATATATATACATACATATATATATATATGTATATATATATATATATATAATATAATATATATAATATATATAATATATTTCGGCAGTATTGACATGGGCTGGCGAGTTATACATATACACTGGATATATCATTCAGGCAGTCTACAGTAAAGTCATTTTCTTACATTTTCCAGATCTACCAATACAAACAATAAGCGAACCAAGTATGGAATCCTTATTACAAAAAAAAAAAAAAAAAAAAAAATACATATACGGTGTGCACTGGAGGCCGTACAGAGAGGAGCCACTAGGTTCATTCCGTTGATGAAAGAACTTCCTTACGAAGCAAGGGCGTAGCCAGAGGGGGGCCAGGGGGGCCATGGCCCCCCAATTAAAAAAACTCCATCATGGAGTTATTGAACATATTTAACATTTTCTTGGTAAATTGGAAATCTTTGCAACACCTTCCACTAAAGTGCAATCTGGATTTTATTCTTGTCAAAATTCTTGTTAAACTTTTACAAAAAGTATAAAACTTTTTATGTGACCGATTATAATTAACTTCTATTTAATGACAGATTGCGATTTTGTTGTGCCAAGGTTTGCAAAATTACACGAAGGGTGAATAAAACATTATTTGAGTACTGGGTTGAATTCGATTGAAACAATGAAATAATCAATGCACCTGTTGGCGTTAGGAGCCGACGCCTGTAGGGTAGTCGGGCGCACTTTATCAAAGCATGATATTTGATAAAAATTGGTTCAATATACAAATGAAAAATTGTGTTTAAATTTCTGATAGCCAAAATGCTCGTAAAAACAATATAAATGTTATTATTTAGTGAAACAATATAGTGGTTGTAACTATTTAGCCCATCACTAGCAGCACTGCCGCAAAGGCTGCCAGATCATCGTGCGCATTAATAAGTTACTATCTTGGTATGTCATGTTCCTAGAATTTAAACTAGTATAGCGGCTAGAATTTCTAGCAGTCTTTGGTTTATGTGCATTTTCATCTGGTGCTTCTTTTTTAAGCCTACTATAATCAGCTTGTGAATGCTGCTGCCTTAGGAAGGGACTTCAGTAATCCTGCTATTATCTATTGTGACCCAATTTGTTTCAAATTCATTTGGGTTTAGGCTGTTATGCTAAACATCATTTCATACTCTTCTCTTCATAGATTAGATTCAAACTCTTCTGTATTTATCTGACTGGATTATGTTATCATTGATGCATTGTAGACAGGTATGGTACCTACCTACATGTGCTGATTTTTTTTCTATCGGAAACCAAGGTCCAAATCTGAGCCCAAATTCTCAAAGCACCAGATTATCACACACGTCATGCTGCCGAATTTACCAGCAAATCAACACTTTGTGGATCTACATCTATATATTCCAAAAATGTTTGGGAAATACTGGTATTTAAAATGATTTTAATCGCTGTTTAAATCAGTGTTCAACAAAAGAAATGAAACTGATTGAGATAATTTTTTGACAGATCGCACGTGCTGATTTAAGCCATGAATCGCCTTGAAAAATTGAAACCTATGCAGTCAAAAACCAGGTCCTCGTTATGCCAAAGCACAGGAATTTTCCAGATGTTTTTTTTTTTAAATTAGGGGGGCGCATTATACGCGCAAAAATACGGTATTCTTGCAACAGTGTTAAATTGTTCATTTTATGCTTGCTATGATAGGCTATCATTATATTGTTCATGTCATTTTGGCTTATATTTTCTCAGGGTATGATTAAAGAATCAACTACAAAAATAGTATTCAAAACCCCTGTACTTGCGAAATAATGACAGTGACAAAGTTAAATGTATTATATTGTTTGTGCCCAAGGCTAGGTGCATCATTTTTCTTGTTTGTTTTTTTCATGGGCGGAGTCGATTTTTATCGGATCATGCTTCGTCGGAGAACGTTTTTTATATGATTGCAAAGGACTATTTTTAGGACTAACCTAACCTAACCTAACAAACCTATTATAGGCCTAGTCTATATTCTATATACACTGTATAGTCTATAGTCCCTTGATATTGGTTATGCTGAGGAGAATGATGGGAATTTTCGTGCCCTGCTGCGTTATCGCATCCGAGCTGGAGATGATACACTGAAGCGTCACATAGAAGAACACAAAGGGAATGCTTCTTACTTGTCACCTGATATTCAAAATGCCTTGCTATCAGCTGCTGGTAGCTTGGTACAAGATGCAGTTGTGGAAAATATCAAGAAATATAAATTTTGGTCAATCATTGCAGATGAAACCATGGATAGACAAAAACGAGAGCAACTAGCCATTGCAATTCGTTATGTTCTGCCCGGTGACTCTGGTAAGTGGCATTGTTATGAAGAACCTGTCGCCATTCTTGACCTTTACGAAAACATAGAACCTGCGTCTGAATCTGAAAAAAGTCCAACAGGTGAGGCCATTGGAGGTGTGCTTGTACACAAGATGAAAAATCTTGGTCTAGATCTTTGTTCCTGTGTGGGTCAGGGATATGATGGTGATAGTATTATGGCAAGTAGTCGCGTTGTTGTTGTTGTTGTTCCCTAGACTGTCTGTCCGAGCAGTCCCGTCTCCCCAAGGAAGGCCACAGCCGAAACTGGGTTTTCCCACAAATCCTTTATAGAGTGTATGTTGTGTTGTTTGCGTGCATGATTGTGTATAATGCAGTCTTCCATTATGTGTTGTATGGTATGGGGTGAAGTGTTACATCCTGGGCAGCTGTTCACAACACGGTCGTCCAGCCTCTTCTGGTAGCTTAGAAGTGCTGGGTGGTGACCGCATCGCAGTCTGGCCAAGTGGACTCTGTCCTTTCGTGGGAGAGAGGATTAAGAAGGGTGGATATCAGGGGGTCTGGCATGCAGCAGTGTGTTGTCTTTCAGTGTGTTAATGGAGCGGTGAGTGATATGATTATGAATATGTTTCCGGAGGCTGGTATTTGGTGGTTGTGGAGGAAGAGAAGAGAGTATCTGTGCGTAATAAAGGTCTTTGGGTGTAGTTTTAATGTTTCTTGGTGTGTGTGGGTGTTCTGCTATGTAGTGTAGCGGGTGTGATGTGTTTGTGGTGGCTGCAGCAAGTGTTTGTGTGCCTCTCATATCGAGGTGGTCCTTGACTTTGAGGACTTTTGTTTCATGGTGTAAATGGTCTGTAGGTGATGTATTTGTAGTCGCGTTGAAGTAGCTGCTGTTTTCAAACGAGAAGCTCCAAATGCAGAATATTTCCACTGTGCTATGCATAGTTTGAACCTTAGTGCATCAAAGGCAGTTGCAGTTATTTAAATTCAGCATGCACAAGATGTTGTCAAAGAAACCACATCATGCTTCAAACAGTGCTAAGAGAATGTCCTTGCTGAAGTCTTGCATATCTGCTTCAGATAAGAAAACACTGGTTAAGTTATGTGAGACAAGATTTGTGGAACGTCATAAAAGCCTTATGACCTTTGCCAGGTTGTTGCCTTTTATTCTGCAAGCACTAGAAGAAATAAAAACATGGACATCGAGTGAAACAAGGAAGTTAGCACTGAGACTGGAAAACTATCACCAATTCTAGCTTTGTAATATCTCTAACCATCCTTGAAACTGTATCGGGTCTGCTTTTACCTCTAACCCGCGTCCTACAAACTGTGTCATATGACGACGGCCAAGCAATGACACAATTTACTGAACTACTTGCTGTTTTAGAGAATTTGAGGAGTGAACCTGAATTTCAAGTGGTCTTCAAAAAAGCCTCAGATCTTGCCGAAGAAGTGGGAATTGTAATTGCAAAACCTCGAACAGTACAACGTTCGGTATACAAAAGGAATGCAGGTGTCGGGTTAACAGATATTTCCACTGAGGATTATTATAGGGTGAATGTGTTCTACCCAACTGTGGATGCAATTATTATGGACTTGAAGCATCGATTCGGTGAACGTCAGCAGACAGTGACTGGCATCAGTTGTTTTATTCCATCACATATGAACTTTGGAATTAAAAAAGCGGAACAATAGAATTCATTGCTTGCTGCTGTTGAAGCTTATCAGGATTACTTGGATGTAGCTGCAGCAGACCTCCGTGGTGAATTTGAACTGTGGAGACGAAAATGGCAGAACAATGAATAGCGTCCACAGTCTGCCCTGGAAGCATTAGATAGCCGCTTCTCCTCAAGTACTCTAGAATTTGGTCTTATAGGCTTCATCTACATTATTTATAATTTGATAACATGGACATGGCCAATAATTAGGTATCATGTATTCAATGGGTAAAATATCATGTATATAACTGTATTTTATTCAATATTTGTTTTATCTGAAATTGCATATATCAATTAACTATTTGAATTTGCCGGTATTATATCGAATTCTCTCCAATTATTTCGGAGGACTAAATAAATTTTATAGGTGTTTAGAACTATGTACGTATATGCAGACATATGAACTGACTCTTAGTTCTTTTTATTGTTCCTTTATATCAAGGTTCAAATATTACTTTGTTTTTACAATTCGATAATAAGTAGTCAATTTATGGCATCCTAAGCTCACAACAAGGAAAACGAACCCAAAGTTGACGTGTCGGAAACTCACGTTTGCGAAGGCAAACTTAACTCCCTTTAAAAGAGAAAAACAAAATTTTTACCCTGTAAAATAGAAAAACCAGATGTAAAAATAATAGTTTACACATTAGAATATTTGTTTACTTTGATTTTTATGTATTTAGACGGATCTGTTCTTTTTTACAAGAAAAAATAATCAACAAAACAATAACGACAGTCGACTATGAGTGTTGTTAAATTAATTTTTGGCAGGAGTAGGTGATCAGCTTGAAGTAGAACGCATGAAGGCAATTATCAGTGAAGGAAGAAAACGCCAGATTAATCATTTAAACTTATTAGTGTTTGTCGTTAATATTGGAACAAGGGAGATTCAGAGTTCTTCGGTCAGCTGTGTTGAGTTGTACGATGGCTCTGACATGGAGCAGACATACAATTTTAGTGCTTAGCATATCCTTACTGGTGTCTTTTGTATTTGCCGACCTTTCAGGTACGAGGCTATGCGGTGATCCCATGTGCAAAGGTAAGTGGAAATGTGTAATGTTTATATTTTGAAGTTAGACTTAGTAGTGTGGGTCCAGCAGGTAAGGAAATGTCAAGGCACGAACATCTCGACAGAAGTGGTTGAGGACACTTGGCAGCAACCTTCCTGTCGAGTTGTTGCCTCTCACTTTCCTTATCAAGGATTTCCACTGGACTCCATCATCATATTAGATGTATGAGTTATGTGAAGGAGGGGAGAGTATAAGTGCTATAGAATTACGATGGCATTCATATTCAATCTGGTTCGCAATGTTTCGTCATTGAAATTTGCATGAATAGCGAGATGTTGGCGCATCATTGATGCACACTGGATTTACCATATTATTAGCAACAGTAAAATTCCCATACGGAGAACATTATTGGTACCTGCATACATATACAATGCATGCACGATTGGCATGGATATTACATTTAGACTGCATCTTTGACTTTGGTTTCATTTCGCTCCACATTGCTCTATGACTATGGCATAGTAAATAGTTACATTATTTAGGATTCGGGTAGCCAGTGGAGGAACTGATAATCGATACAAATTGGTCCAGAAATTGTTAATTGGTTTATGTGTTGGCAGAAATGCTAGAACTTTGGTTGGCGTTCAGCTTGGCTCTCATTGACATTGTAACTGTTGCAGGGGCCTTGTTTTGGTCCCTCATGAATATTGTTGCCATTTGACTTGTAGGTTCACTTTTCTTCTACTTTGATTCCAGTACATTATAATACATCATAACCCACAATCATTTTTGCTTGAAGACATTATCAATTGTTCGAAAACCTGGTGTGCAAATTTCAAGGACAATTTTTTTTTTTTTTTTATAGTTTTAAATGGTGGGATGAAGGCTTTGAATTAACAGCCATAAAATAAATGCTACAATGACGATCATTAGATAGGGACAACATAGTGTACACATGATTATCTATTCTTGAAAGGGTTGCCTGTGGTTTTAATATTAACCATATGGTAGGTGGATGGTTGGACAAGTTTTGAGTATGTGACATTATGTATTACTTAACTGCATACATGGTAATTGAACATAAAAATCTTATTGTATTGTATGCGATTTCAAGGTTTCTTTATTTTTGTCCTTGTCCTTCCGTATTCCAAGCAAACTTAACTGATCTGACCTAACCTAACCTGACCTGACCTGATCTGGATAAAAGCACATGTGGAGAAAGATAAGGGGGAGGGGGCAGTAAGTAGATTGAGACTTCAACAAATTAAGAATGAGGAATGCCAAAGATGTGGCAAAGGACATCAATCAAATCCTTGGTAGTACTCGGAGGATCCTACAGAGCTACAGGCTTTACTCGGGTGCCGAGTCATTTGAGACCAACTATAGACTTGTTACAACATTTAGGTTACACATGAAGTTCAGAAGAATCCAGAAATGTAATCAGCCAAAATTTTGTCCTCAGAAGTACAGGGAGGGACCAGTGACTATTACCTGCCAAATGGACATTGAAGGTTTTAATTTTCGAAACCTGTCAACTGCCTTGTTTTCTGAGGGGTTAATACCATCTCAGAGTGGGACGAAGATCTCTTTCTATTGACATAAACAGTATTTATGTTTTTATGCAAAGCTGACACCTAGTGACTACTCCCTCCCACTACCACTTTCAGCTAGTGATATAGAAACATTTCACACTGGTAAGAGGAGGACCCCAACGAATATTGTTCCTTTCCTGTATACTGCAATTAGGTAAATACACCAACAGAACACAGACAACTGTCTAAAGTTTCTTCCCAGAGATATGTGGGAAGCCCTGAGGACCACTGGCAACCACTGTGGAGTTGTAGGTATTCCAGTCAGTGAAACATAAAAAAGAAAAGAAAAAAAATATTATTGACCATTGCCCCCATTTTGGTCATGTGTATAGAATGAGTAAAGAAAGACTAACCTAACAAAAAGAGTGTGGAAGGTAGATGGTGTGAATTTGAGGGGAAAACAATGAAAGATGAAGTGGGCATTGAGCAAAAGAGGAATGTCTGTGAGCAGAGAATGTTCATGAATGGTTGATAAATTGATGTGGCTGAAAGTGATTTCCTCTTGTGAATGGACGAGGGGAGGATAGCCATGTAATGAAGCTGTGGAGGAAAACCAGCTTGCAGTTGGGCCCTGCCATGGAGTTATTGTATCTTGTTGGATTGCTTCTGACTCCTGCAGTGGGAGGGCAGGGATAGGTGCATGCCTTGGCTGGCCATTTCCCTTATAATTGGGGGAGAGTTCTTTTTATATGTATGAAGCATTTGCTTAGATATGTATGGAAGATCATTTGTATGTATGTAGGGCCATGTACTGGCTTGGTAGATAGTCTTGAAATCATGAGCAGGTGGTCATGAGTTTAATTCCTGGGACCTGCAGCATTGATTTTTGACAGCCCTGGCTAGGTGAAGTGCCCCAACTTTGAACTAGAAAAAAATAAGAATATTGCCTTTTTACAACTGACAAGCTTTAACCCAATAAGGATAACCTGACATGGTCGTGTGTTATTGGAACTTGATAGGGCAAAAAGGGACTCTTTGTATAGTAATTTTATGATGTAATGATTGTAACATCAACATGAAGTGTAAAAATTATGCTTATGTAGAAGTTCTAAGCATAACATAATAGTGATGATAATACTTTATTGAATAGTACAGTATAAAACTGGCAAAGTTTCAGTCATTCTGATAATCAATCAGTGGTCCCAGTTCACTCTTTCAGGAGACCTGTATCAATTGGAGGCATATGCCTGTGAGCTCATTGTTTCACTCACACACTCATGCCAGTCCCCACAGTCGCTCCAAGCAATCGCCCATGCAGCCACCTTTCCTTCCCACTCCAAACAGCTCTCGACAGGCTCAATCAACTTGCCCCAGCCATGAATTTAGTGGACATCTCCCTTGTATCCTCCATCAAGGGTTTTCTCTCGTGGAGACTTGTAGCCCCCCAGGAAATTGGCCCTGGCCACTGGTTCAGCCCATGAATCACTCAGTGAAGAGATCTTGTTTTGCTTTCTGGAAGAGATAAATGTAGGGCAGTGTAGTAATGTGTACTCTGTATATTGTGTGTGGTGGTAGCATCAGTGACAGTTGTAGTATATTGCTGGCTGGCCTATTCTCTATGGTGCTGTTTTGGTATGTGGTGGTGACCTGAATAGCATACCAGTGTAATTGTTAATTATCTTGTGTGATTTCTTTTATGGGTTCATTTCTTGGGAGGGGGTGTTGTAGTAAAGAATTTGGTGGTCTATTGTGGAGTACTTATTTTGTGATCCAAGTGATTGTGTTACTATATGGACATAGTTTGAGGCACTAAGAGCTGAGTACTGAAGACATTTGAGTAAAATAGTGCTAGGGTTGTTTTTATGTTGTGGTTGTTGGGCTGTATTTGTGTGATATGGTGTGAATGGTAGGTGGGTTCATGGGCTCTTGCATAGTTGCATTGAACTGTGGGCTCATTCTCGTGTGCTGTTGTACAAGAGGGACTTTGGTTTCTGAGTGTAGATGTTCTGTTGTTGTTTTAGTGCTGCCTTTATTATTATCATAGTTGTAGATTCATGAAACATGTAACTTAGGCTTCTCTTTTAAAACCCATTAAACTCCGATGACAAGATTCTTGTCATTTGGTAAAATAAAACAAAAAATCATAAAACACCAAAATGTTTGATCAAACACCAGAAAATTATGACGTCAGTCCTCGCTTCGCGAAGCGAGGACTGACGTCATAATTTTCTGGTGTTTGATCAAACATTTTGGTGTTTTATGATTTTTTGTTTTATTTGACCAAATGACAAGAATCTTGTCATCAGAGTTTAATGGGTTAAGGCTAACCCAACTGTTTGAGTACAAGTTGTAGTCTTTTTGTGGATGTCAAGGGATTAGAGAAGCCCCTCAAGGCTAAGCATTACCTTTAGTCGAGTGTAAAATTCAGACAGAAGTAAGTTTTTATGTGAAGTCTGTTAATCCTCTCACAGAAAGGAGGTTAAGGCAGTTAGTCTGTATATTGTTGGTATAGCCACTTCAAGTCTGGTCATCCTTCCTAGAAGTGAAAGAGGGTGAAGCAAAATTTTTTATGATAACTTCGTTTCGTCAAAGAGAAAATATGGGTTATAGCCGTGGTTGCAGGGTAATATGGGCAAAGAAGACTGGTCCAAAACAAGGCTGGATGCAGAATTCCAATTATGTGCATAAAAAGTTTGAGATATAGCACATGCTAAGGTTTTCCTTGAACTCAATCTTAGAACCTAGAGTATACTCCATGCAATTGCCTCTGTAGAAAGTATATTCTATATATGCATTACCAGTTTGTGAAATTTTGTGTAAATGAAATAGCTGACAAAAGATATAAAGACCAAGCAAATTAAATGTTCTAACACATACGTAAATAAACTGTAAAGCCCACATTCAGAGAAAAACATGGTTAGGAGATTATCCATATATTATGACCATTGTCTGTGGTCTTCATGTCGAAGAAGACCAGTTTTCATGACATGGATTATCTTTCAACAATGTTTCTTTTCTCTAAATGTGAGCTCTACATTTTATTTAAAGACTATATATAGTTGGAACTAAGATAATTTGTCCAATGTTTTACACAAATGCTAGTTTGGATTGAGTGTTTTGTCACTGGAGCTGTTTTGTCACTGGAGCTGAATTGGGTATCTTGATTAGTTCTAATTGTTAGGCTTTACTGTGGAAGAGCTATACCTCACTGCTGATCATACCCATTAGTCTCTACCTTCCATGGGAATTTCTGTACCCTTTTGGCAGTTTTTTCTCAGGTTGAGTGTGTGTTGTCCCATTTTGTTGCTGATAACCTGATATATAGGAATTCCTTCCCTTAGGTTACTTGAATTTGTTGGTTAATTTATAGATTCATTTATCTCCTGGAGATGTGCATCTTTGAGATCTGACCACAGATGCCAGGCTGGTCCATGATTAACTAGAGAAGAAACTAGTAAATTTACCTCAGTTTCTGCAACATGATAATAATAGATACTATAACTTGTAGAAAAAAAATATCTTGGTAATGACCTTCAATTCTTTTCATACAATGTCCAATACAGCTGTTGCAGGTAACAGCATATTATTTGCAATTAATTCGATACTGTGATGCAAGGAAGGGAGTGGGTGGAGGATGGGGGAGGGAGAGGTTATGTGTGAATGATATTTTGATGCAGCCCAAAGGGATTTCTCTCCATCTGCTGTTTTTCTGCATGAGGGGGAAGAAAAGGGGGGGGGGGGTGCTGATTAAGTGAAACAGCCTTGCTGTGGATGTGCTGTGTCATGCTGCATTGCTTCTGACCCAAGGTAGTGGTTGGGATACGAGAATGACCTGTCATCCATAAGGAGCTAAGATAAGAGGGAGGAAAGGGTGGTGGATGGGTGGGAATATGCTTTTTGACTTTAGCTATCTCCCTAGTAAAGGGGGAAAAACCCGTGGTATATTGGTAGGTAGATTTCACAATTGATCTGCAAGCAATATGTGTAAACTTTATCTATTAAACTGAATAATATGGAATGGATTGAAATCTAATGTCTTGATTTGGGGATGATATAAAATTGTATAGAATGGAGCTGGATGTTCATAAAAATTTAGTCTAGTGCAATAATCTGAAATATGGTAAAGGAAATTTAATCCCAATAACTGGAGAATATTACATGTATAAAAGCACTGGCATAAAATAATCTCCTAAGTATTGCAAGTTATTTACATTTAAAATAGAACAGCCCAATTTTGATATTTGGTTGATTTAACACAACCAATATCCTGCAATACAGTTTTACTTTTTTTTTCATATATGGCCTTGTTATGGACAAAAATATCTGTTTTCATAATTCTTCACTGTAAACCATTGACATATTGGTTCTGATATATTTTAACCAACAACCTCCCTCCATTAATGACCTTTTGTCATGCACAGCATTAATATCTTGCTACTCAGATCAGTCATCTATATAGAAAATCCTTAAAGCGTGCTACTGCAGTGGTTTATTAACTTGTACCCTTAACAAAATCATGTTATTGTTCACAATATCTGTTTATTAAGGTGACTCATCATTCAATCAATTTTTTGCAACAGGTCTTTAGCAGATGACAACAATGCAATACAGACGCTCCTCAACTTACGTTTTAGTTACGTTCTGAACGGCTGAACGTAAGTTGAAAATGAACGTAAGTTGTCACTGTACTATACATCCGTAAATTCTATTACCGTATCTTACAAAACACCCCTAAATCATTAATTATACACATAACATTGTAAAATAACATTAATTTCAAATAAATTAAATTCAAGCAACATAAATTGAGATGGCGGAGGAGGAGGCAAGGCAGGTTCAGTCTGTCGTTTGTGCCATGTAAACAATGGACGCAGCATCATGTGTAAGTATTGTTTGAACTACGGAGAGCGCGCTAAACTAAAAAATTCACTCAATTTTTTTTTACAGTCAGTTCAAACGTAAAATTGAAAAAACGTAAAAGGAATGAACGTAAGTAGAGGAGCGTCTGTATATCTTCCCTGAGTGACTTATGGTCTCACCTTGAGGCTGTTGCCAGTTACCTGAAGGTCATGAGTCTTCGGCAATAGAGACCACAACTGATTGAATTTATAAATGATTTTGCAGGAGAGCAACAGCTTTCTGGTATCTAGCAACAGTCATCAGGTTGGCCCACAAGTCGTTCAATGGAGAGATACAATATTGTGCTGTTGCCAGAACAATGCCAAAATAGGGTTATGAAAGATTAGTTTGGTGTCATCTGTATGGTGATGGTTTCTAGGGCAGTTTGGATCTGTGGCTAGGCATAGGTAACTTGTTTAACCACTTCAGTACAAGTCAAATTCTTGTGCACAGCATTGGCTGCCATATATACAATTCATCACACTACTTGCATTATAAAATATAAAGTCACTGCTGTATTACTCATTCTCTTTTACTCTGAGTAATAATAAACACAGAAAATGTGATCAAACCAGTTCACATAATCTGGGAGTAACTTGTGTACAACTACAAAAAATATAATCAAGACACTGACATCGGCATCCTTGTGTATCCACTTGGGGAAACCGTGAGTGCCAAAAACTATACAAGATTTTAAGAACAAACTGGATGCGGAGAGATATAAAAATGGGTCACTACGAGCATAGCTCTCATCCCGTAAAATACAACTACTGGCAGCTAAATATGTAGGCGTCGTACCAAAGTGGTTAAGTGATTAATTCTGGTGCATTTCATTAACCAGTTCATTGTGAGTCCTTCCTATCAGTTGTATGAAATCAATGGCTTTTGGAGACATGTGGCAGATTTCTCTTGGATGTCTGTTTTACAAGACCATTACCTGCAGGTACCTTTTGTTGATCCCTCTTCTCTCTCTTCTTCTACAGTTGATATCTTTAGTGAAGATTGAGCATAATCAATATTATGAAACTGCTCTAGTATAGTATGCCTAAGAATAGGGTGTTCCAACCTCACACACGGCCACCTCATGACAAGAAATGACCTTCCCACTTGCCAATGTGAAGCTCCCCTCACAACACTACATTGACATTTATGCATACTAGGTCAGGAAAGATGGGATACTGCAGGAGGATCTTAACCTCTTCAATATGACTGAAATATTTGCACACACATCAGCTACCTGATGTACGATGATGCATCACAGTACACACATAAAATATAACAACTGTTATACTTGTTCTCTTTCACCCAGAATGTTTGTAACTACTGAAAAAGTGATCAATCGGCTACAACTACAAAATGAATATAATCAGGAAGCCGACGCTGGCATCCTTGTGTACTCACTCCTCATGACGCCTACATAGGTGTCAGCTATTCAAGGGTTAATAAATTATTTGTATGATTGCAGAAATGGCATATGTACTTCAATATCTCAGTGTGCAAGTGTGTTAAACGTAGGATTATATAACACAGCTAACAGGTATAGTTTAGGTAATGCCATATTAAAGAAGACAATATGAAAAGGATTTAGGAGTGTGAGTCCAGACCTTAAATCCAGGAAACTATTAGTGCCAGGAATATGGCCAACAGAGCATTAGGATTTATTGCTAGGACTGTTACAAACAGAAGTGCAAAGGTAGTCCTTAAACTCTATCTGGTGATGGACCCATCGCCATCCTTAACTATGTGGTACGGTTTTGGTCTCTGTCCTATAGAATGGATGTTAAATTCTTCAATACGAGTTGAATACTCATGTGCAATGTCAGAGTGACTAAAGTATAATGATTCGATGATGCATCACAATATACGCATTATAATATATAAAGTTACAGCTGTAATACTTGTTCTCGTTCACCCTGAATGTTGATAACCACAGAAAATGTGATGTGGCCTGTTCACAGAATACAGGGGTCATTTAGTTACAACTACAACACAAATATAGAATGTTGACACTGGTATCCATGTATAATCACTCGCATCTAATGATGCTGATGTTTGTCATCGTATGCAAGGGGTTAATTCACAAGAATCTGTACAGAGGAAAATAACCAAAATGATCCAGGGGCTTATAAATTTACCATACAAAGATCAGCTTAAGCACCTTAACATACACTCTGGAAAGACTTAGTGTCGAGTGATCTAATAGTGTATTTGAATGGTCAAGGGCTTTAACCCATTCAACTCCGATGACAAGATGTCTTGTCATTTGGTCAAATAAAACAAAAAATCATAAAACACCAAAATGTTTGATCAAACACCAGAAAAATATGACGTCAATCCTCGCTTCGCTGCGAGCGAAGCGAGGATTGACGTCATATTTTTCTGGTGTTTGATCAAACATTTTGGTGTTTTATGATTTTTTGTTTTATTTGACCAAATGACAAGACATCTTGTCATCGGAGTTGAATGGGTTAATAAGAGTGATGCAGGCAAGGTCATCATATTAAGACAGCAGGTTAGGACTCATAGTAATATATATAGATTGGACCAATTTAGGTTTAAGAAAGAAACTGGCAAGTCCTGGCTTACCAGCAAAGTGGATAATGAATGGAATAGACACAGTAATATGGTGAGCACTGAAACAATTGGTTGTTTTAAGAGAAGACAACTTTATGGATAGGGATGACAGGTGGTGTAGGCCTTATGGTCTCTTTGTCTCCTCCATTCTTATGTTCTTATGTAATGACACTTGGATTTGGAATGGTTTGCCAATTTATGTGGTTTCCACCAAAAGTCAATTGGACAAATTATGACAAATTTGCATTCTACTTGTGGTAGTTAAATGTTAACACAAGTGTACAGAACAATAGTAATGGTTGTTGCCCAATTTTCATTGACTAGAAGCCTGCAGCATCTCAATAGGTAGTAATGGGATTAAGGGAGGAAACTGGACTATTGTCATTATTGCATTAGTATGGGTATGTTTTTATGTTACTGGCTAGGAGGAAAGAAGCAGTCTCCAGTTGTCAAGTTTTATGTGACAATATGTGAAAGAAATTATTCAGAGTTAACTGATTATGGGCTCTGGATGAAGACAGAATACCTGCCCCTTGGGCCTAAACAACACAATATATCTTCCTTGTAGACCTGCCCAGAGGACGTTTCTTGTTACCCAAGAGCTGCAGGTCTGATGCAAGAGAGTACAGGGGCAATGGATTTTACTCGTACCTCTGAAAAAGTTGTCAGTTTTTATTTCTCAAGTGAATATTGTATTGTATTTTATCTTTGATAACCTGAACTTTTATCCTTGGAGACAATATTCCACTAAAGAGGAATCATTGAGGTATTAATGGGGTGAATTAAGGAAGGTAGTAGAAAGTAGGAACAATAGAAGTAAGTGATCACCATTCCTCTTAGAATGGAAATTAGTCTATCATGAAATAATGTCTCATAATTCTGGTGAGTGGGGATGCCACTGAAGTTCCTAAAGTATCAGTTCTATAAAACTTGTGCAGTCAGTGCCCCAATATAGGAATCATGTAAATGTAAACTTGAGTTACTTGTCTTGTAGTAAAAAAAGTAAAATGTGTTCAGAATATAAATAATTTTAGAAATGTTTTAAAAACATAAAGGAGCTACTTGTTTTCATAGCAATGTTTGAAGTAAAATGTTACTGAAAATGGCAGTTCAAATTTACTCATGATGAAGCAATTTGTAGCATTCGGTTGCGTCTAAAGAACATAGGGGTGTATTTTAGTACATCTCTGTGCATAGACTTAAATCATGCTAACTTCAGCAATGAACTGGGGAATTTTAAGTCAAGATGTTTCCCATGTAAATATGAATCACCATAGTGTCTTGAGCCTGGTTATAGCCATTAGATTTTGTGATTAGTGACAATTTTATTCAGCTAAGTGGCACATTGGGGAGTAAATGTGATTTTGGTCAGATAAGAACCTATTGTCTAGTGTTTGTTCCACAACAAAATATACATAGGGCATTATCATTTGATAGATATTTTTGACTTGCAAAATTAAAATATAGAATATATTTAGAAAGTTTATATAGTAGAGCATTTTCGTTGTTGGGGAAAAAATAAACAAGCCACTCCTTCCACTCTGTAGACTTCCAAGGTAATCAGAAGATAACAAGGAACTCTTATCACTTCCCACTTTCCCTTGACTTATATTTATGACCCAGTCTATTGTTATCTTCCTGTCTGCCATCTTATGTCTCTCCCTTTACCAGCCATTTTCTTCCTTTTCTCCACAAAATTGGACTTAATTTCTTGGTAGCCACATCCAGTCTGTATAATTTGCATTGCCAGTTATATCTTTATATCTATATTTGTTATCAGTCACTATATGTTTTGACTTGATCATTTATACCTATATTGAGTTTTTCTTTTACTCAGCAATTCATCAATTTTCCAACAGAAGAATGCAAGACTTGCCTATGGTTTCAAACTCTCCACCCACTTTTACCTTCAGTTTTATTGAGCTGATGGACATCCCTTCCTCTGAAAGGCTTAAATCACTTGAGCCTGTAGTTTATTATAGGTGCTACCAGGCAGTTTTATCCAGCTAAAGGAAACCATCTTTACAGCAAAGGATTATTCTTGTAATTTTATCTTGTTTATTCTTAAACTCAACTTGAAGCTCTATATGTTGTCTACTAAACTGACCTTAATCCTATCCCTCTCTGCTGCAACTCTACATCTTCAATTCAACTTGAAGCTTTACATATTCTGTACTGATCGAACCTTAATCTCTCTTCCGCTGCTACTATACAACTTTCTAATCAAATGCTTTTGCATTGCCCTGTTTCTCCTTCATGGCTTAAAATGGTCTCAGATTGCCCTGCTTCGTTTGTGTTCATACTCTCACTTGATTATTTTATTACATTTATTCATTAATTTTTATTTATTTTATTTTCACTTAAAACTTGTCTCCAGCATTGTGGTTATGTTGCAGGCTTTGTGACTTTGCTGATCTTGTCAGGTTTGGTGTATTTATTTACCTAATTGTAGTATGCAGGAAAGGAGCAACACTTGTTGGGTCATTCTCCTATTCTCTAATATTCTAACATACCTAGACTCAAATTCATGTACAATACCAACATTGTCTATATCCTTGATTTCCAATTATCATATTTAGATTTGAACTCTTGTATTGTTTGAGCTTGGGCTATATCACCTAAGCTATTCCACATATGCATCTGTATGGAAACCTGTTTCTTCATATCCTTTTGACATATGGTCTTTCTTAATTTACTACCATGACCTCTTAAAGCCCTCCCATCAAGATATCTCCTCTCTCATAGCAATCTGTCCCCTTTATTGACCTTAACCCCTTGAGTACCGGATGTGTGTTTTGTGACACCTGCGTGTCACGGCTGAATGCACCCGCCAGGAACCGAGCGTGCTCCCCGTGACACGCACGTGTCACAGTTATAAGCTGTGTGTATTGAGGGCTCTGAAGGCCTCGGTTTCTGGGTTATTTCTACCCACGTGGTGGCAAGTGTCTGTGTTTACAAACATAAGGCGCCAGCCATTCGTGGGATGATTTGAAACATTTGTTTACGTAAGGTTGACGGGTCGGTAACGAAGGGGTTAACACTGTAATCATGTCACCTCTTTCTCTTTGATCTTTCAAAGTTGGCAGATCCCACCTCTTTCTCATTGATCTTTCAAAATTGGCATACCCGATACTTTTAGGGTGGGAACAAGTTTAGTTGCTGCCCTTTTTATTCTTTCAGTCTTGCTTATATCCTTCACTTGTGGAGACCATATTGCTGACACGGTTTTGCATGTATCAGGGTTTCAATGAATTTTTTCATCTCTTCATTCTTATAGTGAAGCGTCTTTTTAATCTATTGCAGTAGTCCGTATGTCTCTTCTACAATCTGGTGATGTGTGTGTTAGGTGACAGGTTGTCTTTTATCAACACTCCAAAGTCTTTCTCCTCTTTTGCTTTGGTGATGGGTTCACTTCCCAAGGAATAGTTTAAGGACGGCCTTTTGCTGCTATTGCCCATTTTCAATACTTTGCATTTTTTGGTGTGGAACTTTATTTCCCATTCTTGGCTCCAAGCAAAAATAGTGTCTTTATCTTTTTGTAATAGTCTACCATCCTCCTCGTCTTTCTCTCTTCTCATCTGCAAATGTGTTGGCATATCTAGTTCCTTCCATCATGTCATTGACATGACAAGAAATATTATCGGTGCAAGCACTGAACCTTGTGGAACTCCGCCCATTACTGCTCTCCATATCTTATCCTTTACTACTGTTCTCTTGTATCTTTCCCTCAGAAAGTCTTTCATCCATTCTAATAGTTTGCTACTCAGTCCTCCAATGTTCTCAAATTTCAATTTTGAGGTACTTTATCAAACACCTAGGTCAAGGTACATGCAGTCCACCCATTCCTCTCTTTGTTGCAGCACATCAATCACTCAAGGTGAATACACCTTGATATTTCTTCTTGCATTTTTTTTTCTTTCTTTTTTTATTCCCTTGCATTTTTTACATAAGGAGAGTGCTATACATAATTTCTAGTTTGGTGTTCTGCCACATTGTTTTTCGTATTATTTTGTTTTGTATGAAGTTAGTTTATTCCAGTTGGGTGGAAATGGTGGACTTCTTACTATTAAGCCATACATCTATAATAATAATAGTAATGATTGCTGCGAGTTTAACAAACTGGAAACCACAGCCCCACATTGGTAGCTGCTAGGCCTCAAGCCTTCTAGTTCAGTAGATCTCTCTGGGAAGTAACATAGGGTTCTTGTGTTGCGTTGTGTTGGTTTGGGTTTTTGTGTCACAAGCTTGTGGTAGTTGGAGGAGTGGAGGAATCATTGCTTATCAACTGTTATTTTGTTGAAAAAATGGAGGATATACAACCCACAGAGACAGTGACATTTCTGTTGGGCAGTATCACCATATGGAGATGGTGTTGTCAGTTTTTGAAGAATAATAACCATGGAGAGATGATTCTACCCAATTGCTGGGTCATCATATGCAGATACATGTGCATTTGCTGGGTACTGGCTACCTTTTTACATTAGTTTTCAGTCCTTGCACTGTATAACCTACCATTCATGGGAGAGATGATCCTCTTATAATCCAAACAAGTGGTGAAATATATATATGTATTTACCTAGTTGTGTTTTACGGGAAGGAGAGCTATGCTCGTGGTGTCCCGTCTTCATATCTCATTTGATCTAACTATTTTTAAGTTTGTGTATTGTTTTTGCACACACCACTTTCTCATCTAACTTGTTCCAAATGTCTATTACTCTGGGGAAAGCTGTTCTTTTTCAGATCTCTTCTATAACTGTCTTTCTTGATTTTCTTTCCGTGTCCTCTTGTATTTCTACTATCCCATTTTATTAGATCCTCTCTTATCAATAGTTTCAATACCTTTCATGATTCTATAAATAGTTATCAAGTCCCTCTCTCTCTTCTTTGCTCTAATGTCTGTAGCTCAAGTTTTGCTAGTCTCTCTTCATATGATAGTTCTGAGAGTGTTGGTGCCAATTTTGTAATTGCTCTTTGTATTCTTTCAAGTTTTGTTACACATTTCTTGTACTTGGTGACCATGTCATCGCTGCATATTCCAATCTTGGTCTTATCAAGGTAACTAGTATTTTCTTCACAATTTCTTCATCAAGGTATGTAAATGCCACTTTGATTGTTCTTATTAAATTATAAGTTTCTCCAAAAATTTTGTTTATATGTTTCTCAAGGGACATAATAATGACTCCCAGGTCCTTCTCATTTTCTACTTTTTTTTTTATTTCTTCCTCTCCCAATTTATATGATCCCACTATTCTTTTTTTTGCTTCTTCCAAATTCCATTATACTACACTTCTTGATATTGAATTCCATCTCCCACTTCCTACTCCATTCCCATACTTTATTGAGACTCTGTAGTGACTTACAATTTTCTTCAGTGTTCACTTTTTTCAATAATTTTGCACCATCCGCAAAGAAGCTCATATAACTTTCAATTCCTTTATCCATATCATTAATATATATAGCAAACATTATTAGGGCCAGAACTGTTCCTTGTGGAACTCCACTTATCACTTCATCCCAATTAGTGTTTGTCTCTTATCACCACTCTCAATTTTCTTTCATGCAAAAAGTTTTCCATGCACTTCAGCAGTTTGCCTTGTATTCCTCCTGCAGTTTCTAATTTCTTTAGCAACTACTTATGTGGTACCTTATCAAAAGCTTTTTTCAGGTCTAGAAATGCACACTCAGCCCATCCATCTCTTGTATTACATCTATCAGCCTTGAATAGAAACGCATTAAGTTTGTGATGCATGATTGTCCTTGTCTGAATCAAAATTGCCTTGTTTTTTTTTTCCAAATGCCTTACCCATCAAATTTTGATAATTCTTTCAGAAATTTTAGCTATCATACTTATAAGAGAGAATGGAACTTTTCCTTCTTTCAATAAACTGTTTATTAGACTATGTATTTTGTCTGTTCATTCCTGCATTCTCTCAAAATCCAGTTTGCCATTTCATCTGGTCCATGCGATTTTCTGCCATTGAGATTACTCAAGTGATTCATTATTTCATTCCTTGATGCTTATCTTTCATAGGGGAGACTTTCTCCCACTCAATATCTCTAGGTTGTATGTTCTCCCTCGTAAACACTGATTTAAAATGCTTGTTCATAATTTCTATTTCCTCTGTGTATTCAACTCCTTGTCATAGTTTCTCTAATTCTTGTTTGCTTTTCAGTTTGTTGTTTACAAATCTTTAAAATAGTTTTGGTTGATCTTTACATTTTTGTATGACATCCTTTTCGTATTTTCTTTTCTTCTCTGCACACTTGTACATATTCATTTCTATAACTATTATATATTTTCCATTTTCAGGTCTTTTGTCTTTTTTCCATTTTATTCAAGTTTTATCCCTTTTGTCTTTTAACTCCCTACATTTTTTGCTGTACCAACACTTTACATATCCTTTTTCTTGTTTTTGTCTTGGAACATGCTTTTCCACTCCTTTATAAATTTGTCAAAATATTCCATTTCTCTTCTACTGTTGTTACCTCCGTGTATTCTTTCCCAGTCTGCGTTTTGAAAGAATTCTCTTTATCAAAATTTGCTTTTTCATGCATCAATCTTCCCTTTCCATATATATATATATATTTTTTTTTCATGTATTTTTCCTCATTTAGCTCCAGTTCATCCAATATGTGGTCACTTTTACTTATTGGTGTCTTGTATTCAATCTTGTCCACTATTTCGGGCTCCGATGTGATTATTAGGTCCAGTCTCGATGGTTCTTTCTCATTTCTATACCTAGTATTCTCTTGTATCCATTGTGTCATTGTATGCTCTGTAATCATATCAAGTAGTAAATTTCCCCATGGGTTGTCTCCACCCTTCACTGTAATCTCTTCCCAGCAGATTTATTTACAATTAAAGTTGCCCATTATAATTATTCTTCCTCCATCATCCATTATCTTGTTTAGTGTTATCCTTGTCTTCTAACATATTTTTGTGTTCTTTCTCTTCCCACCCACTAAGCCATTTTAAGAGGCACATAATTTACTACAAACTTCCTGTTCTTCCCATCCCTGTCCTCCACTTCCATCATAATCATGTCTACTCTATTCTTTCCATATGTGACATTCCTCACATTTATATCCTTGTTAGTCAGGAACATAAGTCCACCCCCTTGTTTTACCTCTCTGTTTCTAATCCAATAATTACATGCACCATGTCCTACACTGTTGGGTGGTACTGGACCTTTTAATTTTGTATATACAATTCCCATTATGTCCTGTTCTTTTTCCTTCAGGTAATCATTCAGTTTGTTCAAGCCTGTTATTAAGCCATCTATATTTGTGTAAGACACTTTTAATTTTCTGCTACAGTGCTTCCATCGTGTTTTCTGTTTACCCTCTGTTTACCCTCTGTTTTTCTCTATGAACCATTTCCTCGCTTTCATATTCACTATCCAATAGAATTTTATCTTTTTCTGACTGTTCTTTTCTGATTTTTCCTTAGCTTCTAGTGTTTTTGTTTTCTCATCCTCTTTATTCATTTCTCTTTTTATCCATACCTGTTTATATTGCTCACATTCTGCTAGTTTCCCTGTTTTTGCTAAGGTATTCTCTTCTGTCGTTTGTGACCTGACTTTAACCTTAATTGGTCAAGTTTTCCTGGAGTTCTAAACTTCGTTGTCACTTCGACTGACGTGTGTGTGTGTGTGTGCGCGCGCGCGTGCTTCAGTATAATCGTGATTGAACGAAGAGAATAATGAAACCCACGGAGAAAGTTCTATTGGTCTGTCGCAGGCGTTGTTTCAGTGTTCCATTGGTAACGACGTTTTAAACAGCGACTGTAGTTCAGCCTGATGTGGCTTTCACAACTACGAGTACAACATATCTCAAATAAGGTGACCGAAATACCCCCCCCCCCTCACCCTCCACACACTTTCGTACACGGTTGCGGCTCGACGGCGCGGTGGTATCGTTTGCAACTGCTACTTCAGTGGTCTGAGTTCGATTCTCGCCTAGGGGTGATATAATTTCAACATCGCTGTACTGCGGACCGGCACTTTAACTCCCGTGGCGGAAAGTTGGGGTGTGTGGTGTTAGGGCAGCATTACCATATATGAGCTCAGAACTCTCATTGTAGCTGTCGAACAAGCCCAACATGTGATCAAAGACCATAGTGAATCACACACGCGCGCGCGCGCGCTGTCACGGTCCGAAGATAAGTGTGATTGAATCAAAGTACAATATGTAGTGATTGAATGATTGGCTGTTCATGCTTAGGGTCTGTTCATTCGTTCCACTTGGATCTTCAGACAGCGGATTTTGTTATTCGAGGCTAAGTTAGGTGTTGCTATCATGTACAGCTAGCCAAAATGAATTCTGACGTGTGATGTGACTGTGAGGGTGAAAATTATTTTACTTGTACATTTGGCACCGTGGCGAACCTGCCGATGTGACGTGATAACGGCACGTGAGATAGGCGTGTAAAATGGACAGAGTATGTTATCACTTGTAGACAACATTTGTATACAAAACCCTCTCCGTGGACAGACGCTATTGCTACCTTGTGCCTCACAACTGCATCGAGAACAATAGGAAATTAATATTACTTCCGCTGGTAATGGATTTGTTTCAGCTGCAATGATATATTCTCGCCGCCGTGTAAGTGTAGAGTCTATAGTTATGAATTCGTTCATAAAGGTCCTTAAACAGAACTTACGGGCCAATTAACGAATATTATCGAAACTAAACGAGTCTGGGGCCGGCAGAAAAAATACCACTCGGTTCAAGCTTGCTAGCTTAAAAAGTAAAATAAGTAAACATTAAATGAACAAATAAGGTACTTTAGATAAAACATGTTCATATCTGATGTGTAGTAAACTTCGTACTCTGCAGGATACGCACTTTCTAATCATTTTAGTGGGGGACACCAATGCCACGTTGTCAAATTGGCGGAACAGGGAATCTGAACCCACCTTCAACTTCTAAATCTCCGACGTAGTGACTCGACAAATTCATTTGTTATAAACAGGGTAGCTTATAAAGTTGTAGAGGGTATGGGGTAGATAACTTTGTATGATATTATACGGGTAAAATTACATCGAGATGTTTTCACTACATTTGGTAATAGGTTTACAACGGTTGTCACGGTTTACGAAGGTGGTGGTTTCCAGATTTTGGAATGGCCATCCCACGTATACTACATAGGCTTGAAATGGAAGATGTAAGATTTTTTTTGAGAACTTGATAGCGTAATATAAATTTCAGGTTGGACCCAATCCCCCTTTTTTTTTTAAGAAAAAAGTGTAATACGCCATCTGGCAACGAGGCTCGTCGTGCATTGTGGCTCGCCAAGGTGCGAGGTTGAATGGAAGGGCGATTCACTCTACATAAGGTAACACAGGAATTGATGTGACATGTGGGAAACCATAGATTCCAAGAGTTAGGCTTCCTTCTTGAGTTGGTGTGTAGTTGAGGTTGCATGTCGTCGTTGCGTCATGAAGAACGGTTATCCCAGGCGCAGATAAGCCGATTGTTGTTGGCTGCACGTTCGAGGCTGTGACATTATACTGCGGATTAAGGTTGCTTTGCAAGGGTTTCGCCTACTGTTTCACCAGGATATATTTCTGTGTACTCAATTAAATTTGTATTGATTTTTTATTTCTGTATTTATTTATTTATTGTTTTTATTAATTCGGAAGTCAAAATAGAAATAACATTTGATAACAGCAAAATGTCTTCGGTTCACCTTTTATTGAAATTATTTCGACGAAATGAAAACTATTATTAGAAATGTTACGTGTTTGAATAGATGTGTAGGGCGAGAAATGTGAGGTATTAGTATAATGGATGATAAATTTATAACCAAGAAACTATTGATTATGTGTATTGGATAAGCTTATAACAAACAATTATCCATAATAACTAAGTACAATAAATAAAAAGCTCTGTTGGGTTTCGTAGTAGTGAAACGATCAACAACAATTGGATTAACTTGGGAGTGAAGCCTTGTTGCCGCATAGTGTTTTTCATTATAGATGAAAGAAACTGTGTACATACCATCCTTTGAATCTGAGAAGTGTTTGCTTTCCTTTTTCATTAAGGGTGAGCTTTTGTCTTGCGAGTTTGTGATAGGTGCCTCAAGAATAGATAGAAAAGAATACAGATGTAAGACTAACAGAAGTGAATGGACTGAGCCGGAAAGGAAAACCGAGAACAGGAATGACCCTGTCGTCTGTGGGTTGAGGGACTTGTTGCAACTACTTCGCTGTAAGGAAGATCTTGTATGTACGCGCGCGCGTTGCCGTGTGTGTGTGAACCTAGCTGCATATTACAGGACATTCGATTTTAATCATGCCTCATCATAGTTATACATACATACATATACCAAGGCTTTTTCCCCCTTCCAAGGGAGGTAGCCAAAAAGGGAAAGGCATAAAAACACACCCACCCATTTCATCCCTAAATACACTCCACACCCTACCCACCCTCCCTCTCATCTGAGCACCTCCTGGATGACGGGTCATCCCTGCACCCTGCCCACCGCCCTGGGTCAGAAGCAGTGTCGCAAGACACAATACATCCACAGCAAGGCCGCTTCATTTAATCGGCGACCCCCCCTCTCCGTCCCCCTTTGCATATAAGGCGAGGACGGGGAGAAATCCCTTCGGGCTGCGTCAAAATTTACTGACACATACTACCCCCCCCCCCCACCCCCCCGCCCATCCCTCCTCATGCAGTCACAATCATCATCCATGTACAACCATTCTCCACTCACCTCTGTCTTCCGTCCTCTCCCTTCCTTCCTCAACAGACATTCCCCTCTTCCCCAAAGCCCCCTTCACCCCATCCATCCACCTCATCCTAGGACGTCCCCTCATGTTCACTCCCTCCACATTTGCCTTCCATACCTCTTTTACTAGTCTTTCTTCACTCATTCTTTCCATGTGTCCAAACCATCCTAATATTCTTTCATCAACCCTATCTCCCAAATCCTTTTTCACCCCTGTTCTCCTCCTCACCTCCTCATTTCTCACTCTATCCAGCCTAGTAACCCCCACCATACTTCTCAGACACCTCATCTCAAACACATTCAAACTCCTTCTCTCTTCTTCTCTTATGTTCCACGTTTCTGCCCCATACAGTGCTGTTGGCACAATCACTCCTTCATACAGTCTCCTCTTCGCATCCATTCCCAAATGTCTATTCCTCATTACACTCTTTAAACCACCAAGGCATTTACTCGCCTCTCTCAATCTACATTCTACCTCCACCTTCACTCCACCTTTTCCTGCTACACTTGCACCCAAGTATCTAAAACTATCCACTTCCTCCAGTCGCTCTCCCTTAATGTTCACTTCCAGTCTACTGCCACTTACACCCCTTGTACATCTCATCACCTTACTTTTACCCACATTTATCTTCAGCTTTCTTCTATCACATACTCTCCCAAACTCTGCCACCAGCTTCCTCAATCCCTCCTCTGACCCTGCCACAAGCATAGTTATACTTATTATTATTTTTGGTATTTTATTTTATTTGTGTATTTATTTTGCTGTGTGTGTGTGTGTTTACGTACATATATATATGTGTGTGTTTGTGTGTGTGAGAGAAAGAGAGAGAGAGGGAGAATGGGGCCAGTGCAGCCAGCTCTGCTTTTGAAAAAATGTTCGTTTTTTTTCTCCAGGTTGGGGGGGGGGGGCGGTGTGGCTCTCCGCCCCCTCCTGACCCACCACCTCCCTCCCCCGTATCACCACGTGGAACCCGAAGCTTGTGTACAGTAAATGCAAGTGACGTAGGTCTTAAGCCCACCAACATTGTGGCACTTGTACGGGTGGCGTATAGTCGTTTTATTCAGCCGGCAGTAGGGGCGGGTCTCAGTATGAAGGAGTTTTGAACGAACGAGGAAAAATTATCGGAAAACACGCATTGGGTGTAGAGAACAGACTGCAATTTACGTTTTTAATAATAGCGAAGTGTAAGGAGACGGTAAATGAGGGGAAGGGGGTAAGAAGACAAAATGAAAGGTAAGGTGAAAGTAGGAGTGAGGCAGTTAACATATTTGATAAGACAAGAGGAACATAACATAGAGGAAAGAGATGGAAGGAATTAGGAAATAAGAGATATAGTATGTGGTTTCGTTGCGTTCCATTCCATACCATATTACTCTAATTTACTCGCATCCTCCCATCACCCCCCCGTCCCACCGCTCCCTCCCCCCCCTACCCCGCGCGCTGTACAGTATGTGTATGCGAGAGAGACCGTTAATGCACGTACGCAGGCGACCCTAACAGAGGCTATACTCAAATTGAATTTGATCTTTTCCGGCTTCACGACCTGTAATAGGCAAAGTACAGTGGGCGTTATTTACGCGCGCGGGCGTGTGTATATGTATACGAGTATGTGTTCTCCTTTCTCGCTCTCCATATGCCTCTCTCTCTCTCTCTCTCTCTCTCTCTCTCTCTCTCTCTCTCTCTCTCTCTCTCTCTCTCTCTCTCTCTCTCTCTCTCTCTCTCTCTCTCTCTCTCTCTCTCTCTCTCTCTCTCTCTCTCTCTCTCTCTCTCTCTCTCTCTCTCTCTCTCTCTCTCTCTCTCTCTCTGTGTGTGTGTGTGTGTGTGTGTAGAACAAGCAAGGGAAGGCACGGAACCCTAAACACTCCTATACATACATACATACATATATATATATATATATATATATATTGTATACACATACACACAAATCTTAGATAAGAATGACTTGTTGAAATGGTACAATGGAAAAACAAGACACGAAAAGAAACTAAAAAAGATAATTGCAGAAGAGAAATGAAAAATAGCTTCCCACGCAGAGTGATAGATACTTGGAACAAATTAGACAAAGAAACAGTGTGTGCAAACACTATTAAAGATTTTAAGAAAAAAAAAATTGATGCTGAGAGATACAAAGACGGGTTACCACGAGCATATCCCCCTTACCGTATAATACAACTAGGTAAATACACACGCACGTACATTCACCCACCCACACGCCCAGACTTGTTCTTCCAGCGTTTGTGATACACCCGCCCTCTGCAGGAGGGGCGAGGACTTTTGTGCCCTCCGTTGGGAGATGACCTTCGCTTGCCCGAGGTTGTACTTGGGTCACTCGTGTTCAGGAGTAGGGACTGGCATGAGAGGGTGTGGGGGGATGGTTTTCACTTGTCTCTAAGTCTTCTTTGTGACACTTGACAACCACCCCTAGTCTTTCTCGTGACGCCTGGTGATGTTCCTTGTGCTCTTGGTAACACTTGACCACGCCCCTAGTCTCTCTTGTAACACGCAAAGTCCTCCTCCGACATCCTGTCAGCTCACTCCGGTATTCCTGTAATTAGATCAATAGTCGAGGGAATGCGAGAGCGTCTGGGCAAGGTCAGGGGAGGCGAAGTCCGGGATGGCGTGGGTGTCCGGTAAAGGTGCCGTGAGGGGGTGACAAATGTCTGGTGCCGTGGTCCCCTGTGCTCAGGAGGCCCAGTGTCTTATTGGCTTAGCCTCAGGTCGTCCTTGAAGCTTGGTGCCATTTGAACCTACCCGGCATTTGTAGGCCTCTCTCTCTCTCTCTCTCTCTCTCTCTCTCTCTCTCTCTCTCTCTCTCTCTCTCTCTCTCTCTCTCTCTCTCTCTCCCCACCCCCACCCCCCTTTTGAGTGGGGGAGCGTTAAGTACTCCCACGTTAGGGTCTCCTGATCGTGTGTGTGTGACCGGAAGTCTGGTGGCGTTTCTTTCACGCGAGGGAGCAAAGTTCCTGTAGGGCCTCCCAGGAGATTGTGGGGGCGTGGAGGCGATAATCATAGGGTCGACTCAGGCCTTGAGACGACGTAAAGTTGCCTTTAGTAGGGAGTGAACATGAGGGGACGTCCTAGGATGAGGTGGATGGATGGGGTGAAGGGGGCTTTGGGGAAGAGGGGAATGTCTGTTGAGGAAGGAAGGGAGAGGACGGAAGACAGAGGTGAGTGGAGAATGGTTGTATATGGATGATGTTGTGATTGCATGAGGAGGAATGGGCGGGGGTGGGTGGGGGGTGAGGTATGTGTGAGCAAATTTTGACGCAGCCCGAAGGGATTTCTCCCCGTCCTCTCCTTATATGCAAGGGGGGACGGAGAGGGGGGGGGGTCTCCGATTAAATGAAGCGGCCTTGCTGTGGATGTGCTGTGTCTTGCGACACTGCTTCTGACTCAGGGCGGTGGGCAAGGTGCAGGGATGACCCATCATCCAGGAGGTGCTCAGATGAGAGGGAGGGTGGGAAGGGTGTGGAGTGTATTTAGGGATGAAATGGGTGGGAGTGTTTTTATGCCTTTCCCTTTTTGGCTACCTCCCTTGAAAGGGGGAAAAAGCCTTGGTATATGTATGTATATATGTATGTTATAATGATAATAATAATAATAATAATAATCATTATTATTTTTACGTTGAATACATACCTGACAGTGAGGTACGGGATCCTTGTGTGAATGAATAAAATCGCTTGTTCGGATCCCGAAAAAAGAATCAGAAGGACGATGCACTCATCATCCACCGTGTCATAAAATCTGATGCAATTTGTACTGCAGGTGTTCCCAGGCAGGTGCCTGTGGGGGAGTCCAGGGGGGGGGGGCGCTTGCGTGAGATGACCAACAGGTGTTTTCTGTGGCACAGGTTGCGATACGTGGAGTCTTCCTGTTCGTGGTGTCGTCATTGTGACACACACACACACACACACACACACACACACACACACACACACACACACACACGTTAATAAAATCAGTTGGCGGCATCGGATCAGTTGACAAGATTGAA
>NC_134802.1:21339248-21514248 GCF_046742065.1 Oratosquilla oratoria
ACCGACTGTGCCACCGACTCGGTGGCACAGTTGGTAGAGCGCTGAACTGGGAAGTAGAAGTGCTCCCAGTATCCAGTTCGAATCCTGCCCAGGGCCGAAATTATTTCGGTATCGCTGTGTCTCGGGTCGTTACTCTGTCTCTCATGGGCGGGGAGTTGTGTGTGTGTGTGCAAGGTCATATCATTACACATAGATCGGACCTACGAGCTCTGAGTTCTCTTCCAGGAGGGAAATAGCTGTCGATCACGAGTCCAACACGTGATCCAAAGACCAAGTGAATACACACACACACACACACACACACACACACACACACACACACACACACACACACACACACACACACACACACACACACACACGCACGTACACGCAGAGAGAGAGAGAGAGAGGGAGAGGGAGAGGGAGAGATAGGGAAGAGGGCTTGGTCAGTCATTGTCTTTTGGGAGTCCGGCGTCAGATGAGCCGTGTGCCGAAGTCTTGAACTCTGCTCAGTCCGGGTGTAATGTGAAGAGTCCTGTGTGCAGACTTAGGACGGCAAAACACCTTTAATTAATCCACCTACATTTACTTCTCCGCTTTCTCCTTTGCCCCTTCCCCCTCTTCCTCTTATTCCCCCTCCACCCCCCCATCCTCCTTATCGTCCTTATCTTCCCCCCTCTTCCTCCCCACAACCCTACAGATATTCAAAGTGGGATGCATCGTTACTACGAAAAAACAACAACAACAAAACGAAGTACTTTATTCATGGCAAGGTCATCTTCTTTCATTCTTCTGCTGATTAGAATCGTCTGGCTTGACTGAACAAAATATATTAAGTTTCGTGAAATGGAAGTGGTTATGGTATTGGAACATTTTGAAGGAGCTTTGGAATTTGCAACTTCGATGATTTGTCAAGACGTGAATTTGACTTGTTCAGGTGACTAGGAGCGCATATGTCCATGTGCACCTTATCTTGCAAACTCTCAGAATTTAATTACGCTAATTAATTGCCTTAACGTTTATTAAATGGAAGTCAGGGAAGATTGTGGTTTACTGACAGGGAGGAGGAGGAGGGTGGTGGTGGTGTGTGGGAAGAGTGGATAACAGGAGTCTGGGTTTTGTATCTGGAGGGAGCGGATGCAGTTTTTTTATCAAGCAAAATCTTGTATGTGTATATATATATATATGTGTGTATATATATATATATATATATATATATATAATATTTATTTAACTGGTAACGTGTGTGTGTGTGTGTGCGTGTGTGTGTGTGTGTGTGTGTGTGTGTGTGTGTGTGTGTGTGTACCTAGAGCAAGGGGATTCAGCTGATTCTTTTTCGGAGAAATACTCACATATTGGAGTGCCACTCTGGTCTCGAGTTAACTGCTGACTTTTGGTATAAAAGGGTAGAATTAAACGTGTGAAAGATGAACGTTTTCGGGATCGAACGTTTGCTGGATTGAACGTGTTAATAAAGGAGCATTTCCTTCACTTCCCTGAGCTATGCTTGCATTGTGAAAGTTATGTTGTTATGGGCCCTAATAAACCAGAGGTTCTAGCCTCGTTGACAAAATTGATAGTTTCGTCAACCGTGCAGTTAGTAGAATAAACTCCCTCAGGTGATGATATCTTGCGGTTAGTCCTGGTTGAAGTCCTAAGGTTCTCTACGTAATTTTACAAAGGCAGAGCATGCCGACAGGAGACCTTTTGGTCCATATCTAGGTCGGATGCGAAAAAAAATCATAATAATACATACATATACCAAGGCTCCCTGCCCCCCACAAGGAAGGTAGCCAAAAAGGGAAAGGCACAAAATCACCTCCACCCACTCCATCCCCGAACACACTCCACACTCCTCCATCCTCCCTCCCATACTGTTATGTCTGCACAGTACTTAATTTTTTTCTGCATTCGGTCTTGTCATAGACCAAAGGGTCTCTCTTGTCGACATGGTTTACCTTTGTAACCCCCATTGTTTCGAGCGTTTGAAGGGTTAAAACGTTTGATTCTTGATTAACGCGCGACTTCGTCGCATTGGAACTTCGGAGGATCTCACGACTTCCGGTTTCGGGTGACGAGAGGAAGCGAAGCCAGGGAAGGGGAGGGGGTTAGGGAAGTAGGGAGAAAAGGGAAAGGGAAGTTAGGGAAAAGGTAGGAGGACGGCGTTTATTTATTTGTTTATTTATTCGTATATTTATTTCGTGTTGGACACCGCACAGAGATCAAATGGTCCTCAGTATCGGCGGGTAATATCATATCTCGCTGAGCACGCTCGTGGTACAAAAACTGACGTAATTGTTACGTGCGCACAGCGCGTAACAGGTTGAAAATGATCATACGAACATGTGGACAGATAAACAATATAGATTACATAATGTGATTAGATTAGGGATTTTTCTTTCGAGACCCAAAGTGTGTGTACTTCTATCTGCATTTCCCGTGCCACTCTTCTGGGACGTGGTCTCGGAGCCGACAATCTTTCTTTGAACTTGTCGAGCGTGTATGGACGTCATAACTGACTTTGACGCTGGTATGCTGCTTCCCCGTTGTCAAAGAGGACACCTAAGCCGCCCTGCTTGACTATATGTAGGTTCTCACTCCCCCTACCCCCTTCTCTCTGCAGGAGAGGGAGAGGAGCGAGACACGGAAGAAGAGGGGGATGCGGCAACTGGGACACGTGTTGACTTAGGGCGGCCGAACACCTCTACTCCATATATATATATATATATATATATATATATATATATATATATATATATATATATATATATATATATATATATATATATATATATATATATATGCAATGGGTCTCAGTGATTTGAGATACATTTTAAGAACCACAATGCACTTTAATTCTAAGCCATCAACATCGGGACCTGAGTCTATCGATGTTGATGACTAAGAATTAAAGTGCATTGTGGTTGTTAATATATTTATACACACACACACACACACACACACACACACACACACACACACACACACACACACACACACACACACACACACACACACACACACACACACCTACCTCTTCCCCCTTACCTCTTCCCCATTACCACCTCTCCCTTACCACTTCCACCTACCTCTACCCTTTACATCTCCCTCCCCTCCTCATGGCGCCCTAGCAAACAGTTGCTCCCTTTCTTGTCCGCCTGGTCAGACGGACTTGCGGGGGAGGGGGGGGGTTGCCAGCCGGCATCCATAGAGGTGTGGCGCCGGTTACACGGGTGTACGTCGCTAAGCCTTCCTGGTAGGCTGTCTGAAGGTGATGGCTGTCAAGTGACCGGTCTCTCAAGCCAGCTGCCGGTCGTCTATCCCGGATGACCAATATATATACGCCTACCCTCACAACTGGCCGGGGTAGGGACATACTGGCCGGATATTATGTTTGAAAGCCAATCGGAGAGTCCATGTGCCGGTCGTTTAAGGGACTGTAGGGCGCGAAAACACGAAAAATTCTGGAAAATCAACGAATTTTAGGTAAACATTTCAAAAGATTCTCTATGATGGTGGTAACACTTTAGCCAAATATTACAGCTCAATTCCGTTTCTTTTCTTATATATAAAATAAAATAGATAAATTTTTGGCAACCTCTGGCAACCCCATTGCATGAAAAAACATTCTGTATATTGAAATAAAGTCAAAATTTTGATACCCAGTTCTGTTTTGTTTACTATAATTAATATATATGGAGATATCTGGCAACTTGCCCAACACTAATCGTCAATCACCACAAGGATCTCAGTATCTCTTCAAAGCTAAAGGAGAAAGGATGTCGCCCTGTCGCGTATCTGTTAGCCTACCAGTCATGCATGCGATCGTATTATCTTTTATTCTACCAACAGGTATTCAAAAGATTCTCTATGATGGCTGTAACACTTCGACCAAATATTACAGCTCAATTCCGTTTCTGTTCTTATATATAAAATGAAATAGATAAATTATTGGCGACATCTGGCAACCCCATTGCATGAAAAAACATTCTGTATATTGAAATTAAGTCAAATTTTCGATAGCCAGTTCAGTTTTGTTTAAAGTTTTAAACGGAAACGTAAAAAAATAGACAATGTCACGAGTGAGTACGCGGCCGGAGGATTTTAAATGCCGGTGCGCTCCTTTAAACTTTAAATGCCTCTCCTGAAAAGTTTGTTTTTTATATTTAAATAGCCATAGCTCTGTTTCTTTTTGTCCGATTTCATTCATTCTTTCGAATTTGTAAAGAGAAAGAGTAATTCTTTAATTTGATCAGAAAAAAACAAAGGAAACTGTAACTTAATTTTTTTGTTTAATTTATCATAGCAGATTTTCACTGAAGTTTCTACTATTCAAAATAAAAAAATCATAAAAAAGAATAAAAGAGAGTAGGAAAAAATCTAACTCAATGAAGTTGTTTCCAAGACTCTAATCTTTCATTTCCTACATAGTAGGCTGATTACCTATGCCTGTGGATACTTCAATGATTACAGATACTATCATAAAAAAAAGAAAAAAAATTAACCACGTAATATATACATGTTACTAAAACAATTTAGTATGCAATAATACTCTTTCCGATAGAGTAAGTATACATAAGTTCACCAAAGAAATTGAACAACTTTTATGACACGTTCACCTATAAGCACTTCCCACAGTCCCTTAATGCCGGCTGTCTAAGCGTTGGCCTAAGCTTTCGGGATCTTTCTGGCGATGGAAGCGTTGCTGGCGTCAGCTGATCTTTGGCGCCGCAGGTGGTTGTGGAGCTATCGCCATCTGTGGGACAGATGGTCATAACAAAGACGCAAGGATTTAGAGCGTAAGCTTAAGTTCATGTGAGGCTTAATTAACCCCGAGAGTGGGGGGGGGGAGTAGCAGCTGGTACTGGAGGAGGGAAAGGGGAGGAGCAGGTGGAAGAGATATATATAGATAAAGAAAGTGGGAGGGAGGAGGAGGAGGAGTGGGTGGTGATTGTCATTGCTCAGATTAATTATCATCCGTCAAAGGGAACAAGAAGCTTTGTCCCCGCTCATCGAATACGAGCGAGAGAGAGAGAGAGAGAGAGAGAGAGAGAGAGAGAGAGAGAGAGAGAGAGAGGTTGGGTGGGGGAGGGGCCGGACATCTGAGAGACTCCTTCGTTTCCGCCTCGTCCTCCTCTTCCTACTTTTCTTCCTCCCCATCCTCCTCTTTCTTTCCCCCCCCTCTTCCTTGTCCACCTCCGTAGTGCCAAGTCTGTGGCAATCTTGCGTGTTTGTGATTCAGCCTGGCCTTGGATCACGTGTTGGACTTCTGAATGAGAGCTGTGTCGTTTATGTATTTATGCACGAGTATTTTATGACCTCCCCACTCGACGGGGTCGTTTTGACAAAATTCCTGCCATTGATCCAAGGTCCCCCGGTGCCTGTTTAGATCGATACAGGAGGACAAGACATTTATTAAGGTGTTTGTAAACTGCACACCATCTCGGAGAGGGAGTGACGTCACTCAAAGGCGAGGTTATGGCTCGGGGCCCTGTGGAAGGCGACTTTAGAGCACTGGGAGGACGATGAATGTAGTGATTCGGAAGTTTCCCTCGAGTTATGTTATGTATTAATGTGGAAGTAAATTTCACCACTGAACATCGTCTTTGTATTATTTCATTGTAATTATATGCTATCGGACATGTTTGCAAGATAGTAAGGAAGTAGACATTAATGTGCCATCTGTTATCTGATAAAGATAAGAATTGTCGATCTTTGGAACGCGGTTGTTTGAGTCGTTGGTCCTGCCACTGTTTGACGGAAGTGCTGACGTGACACTGCCATGCGTGAACGCAGAATCACTAGTTTTGCATCATGTAATCCCAATGACGGTGTCAGTGTGTAGATTTCAAACACACACACACACACACACACACACACACACACACACACACACACACACACACACACACACACACACACACACACACACACACATTCGCGTATAATGATTGGAGAGCAAGAGACAGGTCTTCACAAGCGTTGCTAATGTCCTGTATACCACAGTTAAGTAAATACACACACATTCATTCGCATATACACACCCACACACTTGAAAGCTTCCACTTGTAATCCAGACCGTTACTTTCCCCCTTGAACAAGGGAATGGATGGTGTATTTAAGGTCACAGCATTACCCATATGTTGGAGGGTATGGGCTCTCATCCCGAGGGGAATAAGTGTTGATCACGAGGCTAGCACGTGGCCCAAGATTTTTTTTTTGGGGGGGGGGAAATACACGCAATAAGTACAGTGTACCGTTCTCGACAGCTAATTCAGCGATCCGAGTTATAGTCCCGCCCAGGGGTCATAGCATCACCCATAGATCGGGTCATATATGAACTCTGCTCTCATCTGGGAGGGTACTAGGTGTCGATCACGAGTTAAATACGTGATCCAAGACACGAGTTAAATACGTGATCCAAGACCGTGGTGAATCACACAAAGCAAGCGAGCAAACAAACAAACAAAAATGAACACGGGGAAAAGGAAGAAAGACCAAACTAAAGAAAGTCATAGTAACAGCAGGTGTTGAAGTATGTAGGGCGTAGCTACTGTCATAGTGGGAGGTGGGAGTGGGGAGGAAGGGGGTCTGTCTTTGAACGGTTTCCTCCCGGTATGCGACCTGGTGCCTGAGAAGGCACTCCACACCTCCCTGGCAGACACCGGTTGCACTTGAGATGGGATGACCTGTTTGTAGTCTCCAGCAATGCGGGCAGGACTCGTTTTACTTTTTTTTTCATGTCGACAGTCTTGAAGTCTCGAAAGCTTCATATGTTTTCTGGTTCTTTGAGGACGCTTAGAGCCGCAATGTATGGTCGATCTGGAGGTAATTTGAAAGGCGGTACCAGTTAGTGTGTGTGTGTGTGTGTGTGTGTGTGTGTGTGTGTGCGCGCGCGCGCGTACGTATGCGTATGCGTATGCGTATAAAACTTGTGCACTCGCTACCCCGTACGGGATGGGAAAGTTTGTCACCTCTTGTTGAGGGTCGTCTCCACCATCTTCATCTTGTTTTGGCAGAGGGAAGTCGAAACTGTCTTGGCAACATCTGATACGGTGAATCGAGAATGGTGAGGAATCTCCCCATTAGTCCACACTGGATGATCACTGGGAGATGTAAGGAATTGCAAAGTCGGAACATATCAAAAAGTCGTTCACTTCCAGGGGGTTGGGGTTGCCACGGAGATTAATAAAATCGCTTGGCGGCAGCCAGGATAAGATGTAGCGTCACCAGGTATGGAAGGGTGAGAGGAGCTTCTGGGTTCGAACTTGGGGAGTTTGGATGAATTGTGTTCGAGTTATTAGACACGTGACACGAGAGGTTGCGGATGGGTTGGGGGTGGTGGGCGTCGCCTCACCGGATTATAGACTACCCAGAATCAGGTCAGACTTGATCCAGTTAGCACCGCTGTTGCATCCTAGGAGTACTTTTGGCACCGGGGGAAGGGGGGGGGGTTCCGTGGGCTTGGGCGATTGAGACTCAAAAATATAGATTCGAAAATACTATTTGGCGGCAGTCTGAGTAAAAGGAAAAATACCACCCGGCACGGAAGGCCATCCTCCTTCCCGTCCCTCACTGCCAAGGCTTTCCCTTTAGTTGAATAAAATCTTCTGGCGTCAGTAAGAACAAAATCGATAGGTGCCAGTTTCGTTCCCGTGGTAACAGGGTAAACTGGACTTAAGTTTGAGTACTGGCGGGGATTTGGTTCAAGAATTCCTGTCGTTATTGTCCCCTTTGAGATAGTGGCACTTGCGTGCCAGAAGCCTCTGACGTGGGGTCTTTGTTGAGGTGGGGGGGGGGGTGCGGGGCTGTGACGCAACGCCCCCAGGCGTCGGGGCGGAAGACATAAACGAAAGTGGGGCGGGTGGGGCTTGAGGAGTGGGAGTGAGGTGGGGGGCAAGGGGCCCGGGGGGGGGGGGAAGACGAGCTCGTACACGCTATCCGGATACTTCCGGGGAACATGATAAGTCTTGAGGTTTCACGACTCTTCACTTTTGCTCATAGCAGGAAGCCGTGCATATAATGCGCGCGTAATTATTTCTCTGAATGGAAACCCGCAGCCCCGCTGTGGCTGGCAACGGTCCTCCAATACACCCGTAGCTCTGTCTGGAAAGAAATGTTGGACTGTTTTCTGCTGTGTTGGTGTGGGACTTTTTGTCATAAGTTTGTGGGAGGAACTGGAGAAGGAGGGGTATTCTCGCTGAGTATCAACTCCTTTCTCAAGAGGTAGAAGAAATAGTTGGAATTGATAGAAATCATGGGCCCAGTCCGAGGACCGAGTGTGTATCCCCTGGGGGCCGCACCTCTAGAAGGTAAGGATGTTGAATTTTAAAGATAGGAGATTGGGAGATGATTGTCTCAGATGTCCATTTCACAAGGCCACCAATTGCAGGTTCCTACAGTATGCATGTACATATTTACACACACACACACACACACACACACACACACACACACACACACACACACACACACACACACACACACACACACACACACACACACACACACACACACACACACACACACACACACACACACACACACACACACACTATTTATAATTAAATTTTTATTTTATTGAGTATTTTTCCATTTCTTTCCAGAGCCTGTGTCCAGAGGGAAGACAGTGCTCCAATATATCAGCCCTGATGCCGATATCCTCTCCTTTCCGAACAATGCCGATGTTTTGATCTACAGTAAGGACTCGGGTGACAACAAAGACTTATGGGGGGTGCAGGTGAGTGGTATTGCATATATTTTATGTTTTTGCTATCATTGTTATTGCTTATCATTATTACTTATTGTTATTAGCAACAGCATTACTGTTAGTGTCATTAACATAAATATTGTCACTAGCAACAGTTGTATTAGTGTTGTAATTGTTATCTTTGTCACCAACATCATTATTGTCACCATAACATTCATTATCTTTTTCTTTTATTGCTGTCACCATGTATATGTATGAATTATGGTAAACCCATAGAATAAACAGACAGAATCACTTTGGGCACACAGGTTATTAGAAAAGTAGGGTATAAGGTTGGACATTGCCAAGCACCATATTCTACTAGGTTAAGTTACACTAAGTGCCATCACAGACAACAAGTGCATCAGCAGCAAATAAATTAGCATACTCATAACTGGTTGTTCTGCTCATCATTTCATGAATGTATCTAGATTTAAATGAGTGCATAGAGGGTTTAGGAAGAAATGTCAATGTAATAGTACTGGGAGACCTTAATGCTAGGGTGGGAAATGGTCCAATTGATGGAGTGGTTGGGAAGTGTGGAGTTCCAGGAAAGAATCGTAGTGGAGAGTTGATGGTGGAAATGTGTCTAGAGAGTTGATGATAGCAAATACAGTGTTTCGGAAGAAAGTCGAGCATAAGTACACATGGGAGAGGGTGGTGGAGGGAAGGGTGGTAGATAGAGCGCTAATGGATTATGTAGTGGTAAATAGGATTATGATAGGAAGAGTTAAGGATGTACATGTGCTAAGGGGAGAGGGTGGGGGAATATCAGATCATTTTTTGGTGGAAGGTAAGCTGAGAGTGGAGGATAGATGGAGAAAGAGGAAAGGGACAAAAGGTAGGGAGGTTCTTAGAGTGAACTCCTTGAATGAAAAGGAAAAGGAGGAGGAGTACGAAAAGAAGCTGAAGGAGGAGTGGGAGGGAGTAAAGGATGGAGCAGAGATGGGTGTGGAGGAGGAATGGGGATGGTTCAAGGAGGGAGTCTTAAAGTGTGCAAGGATGGTGTGTGGAGCAAGAAGGACAGGGGGAAATAGAAGAAAGGGTAGTGAATGGTGGGATGAGGAAACAAAGAAGGTTGTAGAAGAGAAGAAGCGAGCATTCACAGATTGGTTACAAAAGAGGACGGGGGAGTCATATGAGACGTACAAAGAAAAGAAAAGAGAAGTAAAGCAAAAGGTAAAGGAGACAAAGAGGAGAGCAGATGTGAAATGGGGTAGGAGTATGACAGAAAATTTTGAAAGTAATAAAAAGATGTTTTGGAAAGAAATTAAGAGAGGAAGAGGAGGCGAATCAAGTAGGGAAGAAAAGGTAAAAGGTACAGATGGAGAGATGATAATGGAAGAGATGGCAGTAAGGGGAAGATGGGCAGAATATTTTAGGGAGTTGCTAAATGTGAAGGAGGATAGGGAAGGAAAGATAGCTGCAGTGGGAAATGCGAAGAAAATGAGTGATGAGTGAGGAGAATGGAGGAGAAATAAGGAAGGATGAGGTGAAGGCAGTTGTAAAGATGATGAAAGCAGGTAAGGCACCTGGTCTGGATGGATGCCATGCAGAATGTCTGAAAAAGGGAGGTTCAGTGATGGTGGACTGGTTGGTGAGGTTATTTAATGTTTGCTGGAGAGAGGGTAGAGTACCGGAGGACTGGAGAAGTGCCTGTATAGTTCCTCTTTACAAGGGAAAAGGGGACAAGTGTGAATGTAGTAGTTTCAGAGGGATTAGCCTGTTAAGTGTAGTAGGGAAGGCTTATGGGAGGATCTTAATTGAGAGGATTAGGAGAGGAACAGAAGGAGTAATTGGTGAGGAACAGTGTGGATTTAGGACAGGTAGAGGTGTGTAGATCAGATCTTTGTGGTACGACAGATATGTGAGAAAGCTATAGGAAAGGGGAAGGATGTTTTTTGGGCTTTTATGGATCTGGAAAAGGCTTATGATAGGGTAGACAGAAAGGCACTGTGGGAGGTTATGCAGATTTATGGGATAGGAGGAAAGCTTTTGGGAGCTGTCAAGAGTTTTTATGAGAGTAGTAGAGCTTGTGTCAGGATTAGAAATGGAGAGAGTGAGTGGTTTGAAGTAAAGGTGGGACTTCGTCAAGGATGCGTTATGTCGCCCTGGCTGTTCAACTTATACATGGATGGGGTGGTGCGAGAGGTGAATGCTAGGGTAGTGGGTCAGGGATTGGAGATGGTTAAAGAAAATGGAGAAAAGTGGGAGGTGAGCCAGCTGTTGTTTGCGGACGACACTGCGCTTGTGGCAGGGTCAGAGGAGGGATTGAGGAAGCTGGTGGCAGAGTTTGGGAGAGTATGTGATAGAAGAAAGCTAAAGATAAATGTGGGTAAAAGTAAGGTGATGAGATGTACAAGGGGTGAAAGTGGCAGTAGACTGGAAGTGAACATTAAGGGAGAGCGACTGGAGGAAGTGGATAGTTTTAGATACTTGGGTGCAAGTGTAGCAGGAAAAGGTGGAGGTAGATTGTAGATTGAGAGAAGCGAGTAAATGCCTTGGTGGATTAAAGAGTGTAATGAGGAATAGACATTTGGGAATGGATGCGAAGAGGAGACTGTATGAAGGAGTGATTGTGCCAACAGCACTGTATGGGGCAGAAACGTGGAACATAAGAGAAGAAGAGAGAAGGAGTTTGAATGTGTTTGAGATGAGGTGTCTGAGAAGTATGGTGGGGGTTACTAGGCTGGATAGAGTGAGAAATGAGGAGGTGAAGAGGAGAACAGGGGTGAAAAAGGATTTGGGAGATAGGGTTGATGAAAGAATATTAGGATGGTTTGGACACATGGAAAGAATGAGTGAAGAAAGACTAGTAAAAGAGGTATGGAAGGCAGATGTGGAGGGAGTGAACATGAGGGGACGTCCTAGGATGAGGTGGATGGATGGGGTGAAGGGGGCTTTGGGGAAGAGGGGAATGTCTGTTGAGGAAGGAAGGGAGAGGACGGAAGACAGAGGTGAGTGGAGAATGGTTGTATATGGATGATGATGTGATTGCATGAGGAGGAATGGGCGGGGGGGTGGGGGGTGGGGTAGTATGTGTGAGTAAATTTTGATGCAGCCCGAAGGGATTTCTCCCCGTCCTCTCCTTATATGCAAGGGGGGTCGCCGATTAAATGAAGCGGCCTTGCTGTGGATGTACTGTGTCTTGCGACACTGCTTCTGACCCAGGGCGGTGGGCAGGGTGCAGGGATGACCCGTCATCCAGGAGGTGCTCAGATGAGAGGGAGGGTGGGAGGGGTGTGGAGTGTATTTAGGGATGAAATGGGTGGGAGTGTTTTTGTGCCTTTCCCTTTTTGGCTACCTCCCTTGAAAGGGGGAAAAAGCCTTGGTATATGTATGTATGTATGTATCTAGATCATTACTGGGATAAACACTGAACCCTGTGGGACTTTGCTAGTAACCTCCCTCCAACCAGACAACCTGTCCTTTACTGCTGCCCTTGTTAATTTGTTCCTCAAAGTTAACACAATATTTCTAGCAAACCTAAATCCTATTTTTCATATGCATACAGACGTACCAAAAAACCTTTTCCCCTTTGATAAAGGGCTGCCTAAGTTGAAGCATACACCTACCCTGCATTCTTTCAAAATCCATTCATCATCCCTCCCATCATAGGATCTCACAGATGAAGGGTCATCCCTGTACCCCACCACACTGCATAGGTTGCTACAGCAGGACATAACAGCTGGAGCTGATTTATCCCTACTGCTTCATTATATGTGCTGGTGGCTTAATTGGAAGCATGTTGGTCTCATTCACATAGTTGTGGGTTCAAATCCTGCACTTCTTTCCAATTCCCTCCACCAACAGTCCTGCACATAGGGCAAAGGTAATAGCTTCAGCTACAGCTAGATGCCTCCTGGCATAGGTGCATTACCTTCCTTATTCTTCATTTTATGGTACCCCTTCCTCCTCCTTAAAAAAAAATTACAGAGCAGACAAGAAAATTCCTTTGGGCTACATCATTTCTTCATTCATTAACAACCACTCTCCAGTCATATCTATGCATTCTGTCATCCTTGCCTCCTCTTGCATCCAGTGCTCCATTCACTTATGTTCCTACTTCCATGATAATTTTTTGTGAGGTATCTTGTTGAATTTGTTGGTTTCAATCACTCCGTTGTCTCGGGTTGCAGGTGTGCAGGAGACCCATGGCTTCCAGGAAACAAGCCTCACTGGATTAGCCCAGAAATAATTCAAATTCAAAGAAGAGATAATGTTCAATAATGTGAGATTAGAGTAGGACAATGTAGGATATAGTGTTCAATGTCCTCTGGGTGGTGAATGCATCTGGGGTAATTGGCTTCTGTCGCCAGGTATACTCTACATTGGCATTGTTCCAAAGCTGGTTGGTGAGGTAAACACAGCTGTGATAATGTGATTTTTGTCTGTTGGAGGAATTTCTTTGTAGGGCTGATGTCTGGAGGAATTTGGTGGGGTGGTGAATTTGGTGGTCAGTCTTGGAGTGTGTGTGTGTTTTTGTAGGGATGTGTAGCATTGGTTTATTGTGCCTAATGCCAAACAGATATTTTTCACTTTATGAACCCTTGTGTGTTGCAAGTAAGTTAATGTTATGTAGGTTATGATTCAAACTTCAACCTTTTCTCTTTTGCACAGATCAGAGGGAAAAGAGGATACGCACCGAAAAAGTTCATACGAGAACTGAAAATCCTGAAACGCAACCCGAGTTATGTAGTGCCCACAGACAACTCCAAGTCTGGACAAGATGCAGATAAAGGAACACTACCTACACCAGAGGTGCCACCCTCCACTCCTGGGGTGCCACCCTCCAATTCTGACCAGGTTGCTCCTAGTGCTGAGGACCTTGAGCTTCAAAGGGTCAATCAAGATGCTAGCAAAGAACCCCCCGTCCCACCAGATTCTGATGAGCTCACTCCAGGTAGTGATGCAGTCCCTTCAGGTGGTGATGAGGTCCCTTCAGGTGGGGAGCCAGAAGCCAGTCAGATAGTCCCAGAGGAACAGGTTGAACCTGTGTCTGGCCGAGAGGAAACCACTGCTGAAGGAGTAGAAGAACCAGTAGGAAACGAAAGAGAAGAAATGAATGAAGAGGAAGTGGTACCTGAAGAAAGCACTATTGAAGTTCAAGAGGCCCATCATGAAGGGTCAGTTGACTCATCTTCTCCAGAAACTGTCTTGGAACCCATGGAAGCTGAGAAGGTAAAAGAAATCACTACTGATGCCACACAACCAGTGGTAAATACTCAAGACACAGCCAAAGGTAATGCAGAAGAAACCTCAGTCAATGCTCCAGAAACTGGAGGAGGCCAGCATGCAGGTCAGTCTGAAGCCTCTCCAGTTTCAAATTCTGGGATGAACACTGAAGCCACTGAGTCTTCTAAGAACAAGATTATTTCCCCCACACAGCCACAGTATGAAATTATAGATGGAACAACTATTTACACTGGAGATGATGTAGCTATGTATACTCCCAGTGAAGAGCCATATCCTCCATCAGTAGGCTTGCCAGAGGCCACAACCACTGTCTCTCCCATGACAGAACCATACCCGTCCTTTGGTGACACTACTGAGGGTGTAACCAGTGGGCCTTCCCATGAGGCAACAGAGACCTTGTCAGATGCTGTGGCTTCTGAAGTGATAAACCCTAAAGATTCTGTGGCATCTGAAGTGATAAACCCTCAAGATCCTGTGGCGTCTGAAGTGATAAACTCTCAAGATTCTGTGGCGTCTGAAGTGATAAACCCTCAAGATTCTGTGGCTTCTGAAGTGAAAAACCCTCAAGAGTCTGCCCAGGTCAATCCAACTTCAGCAGAAGGTGGTTCAGGTTGGTTGTCATCCCTTACAATGTCTCTACCATCTTGGTTGTCAAAAGAAGAAGTGGAGGGGAATCCTGAACATAATCTTGAAATGAAAGATGGTCATGAAATTATAGATGATGGAAATAATGATGAAGGATTTGAAGAGGGTGAAGAAGAAGAGGAGGAGGAGGAGGAGGAGGAGTATGAAGAAGAAAATGAGGATGAAGAAGAAAAGGAGAGTGTAGCAGAAGTAAAGGAGAGTGTAGCAGAAGTAAAGGAAGGTGGAGCAGAAGAAAAGGGTAAGAAAGTCCTTGCACCACCTCAGGTGACACCAGAGGAAGAACATGTTGCCAATGAGATTGAACATGAAGAGCTTGGTTCCTTGCTCTCAGAAGCTGACCTGGAAGCACGTTATCATGCAGAACCTGCTGCAGGTGAAGGAGGCCTCTTCTCATCATGGTTCAGCCCGGCAGAGGCAAGTGAGACGTCCACACTGCCTAATATCTACAAGTCTATTCCAGAAGAAGAGGGAGAGATGAACATGGACAAAGTCCCAGCAAGTGTGATAGGGAGGCCAGCCTCAGATAGTAAAGAAAAGGAAGACTCAAATAGGAAGACCACTTCAGAAAATCCTGAGTCGCACAAAGAGGAAGATGCTCGGCACACAGAAGCTTCTGAACCCAACGCACAGGGAGGTTTGGATCCTGTATCCAGGCACCCAAAGGGGATGTATAAACACAAGCCCGAAGTAGATGCTCCCGTAGACAGCCATGACCATACCCATAGTGCCTTAAACCCAACCCCCCATGATGCAATACCCACTTCGTCTGCTTTGTATCGCATTCCCGAATCCGAGTCCAGATCCGAACCTGATCCTGCAGCCAGTATCATCGATTCAGTGCAGAACGACATCCCCACTGTTACTGCAGGTAGGAGTCTCAGTGGATCCCCTTCTCATACCTCTGTAGATAACAATGCTGCTCATAGTCTTAATGCCCATGAAAGTCAGAGTAATGCTAAAGCTCGTGTTTCTTTTTTAGGTAAGGAACCCAGTGCCAAAGTAGATGCTGCTGACATGGAAACAGGTAAGGTGCCACTAGAAGCTTCTCGTAGTGTTAGTAATGGTGTAGGTGGTAGGGAGGATGTCCAGGCCAAGAAAGTCGATGCTCATGGAGAGCATGACTGGGCCAAGCTGGCAGGAGAGTTCCATGCCCGGGCCCTGGCCATCAATCTTGTCCATCTTACTGCTTTAATATCCAATGACAGTGACCATTTAGTGTGTGCACATTTCCAGACCAACGATTACCTTCTTAAGCTTCTTAGTGACAGTCTAGTTGGCCATTCCACTGGAAAGCGAAATGTGTTTGGAGCCATCAAGCTCATTGAAAAGCTTTTCTCCGATGCAGACGATGAAGGGACGAGTAGTGAGTACTTTGAGGATAAACTTGGATTGCTAATCCAGGAGGGTAGAAATGACAGTAGCCAGAGTGGTGGGAGTGTGGGGGATAAGTTCAAGGAAGATGTACCCTCCTTCAAGGTTCTCAAAGATCCTGACAAAGCTGAGGTAGTGGTAGAACCCTCGGAGGGTGAGGATGATGGGGTAGGCACTTTGATTGAGGAAATTCTGAGTGAAGTGGTTCCTCTTGAAACAGGTTTTACGGAATTTGATAAAGAAGGTACTCTCATGAAAGGAGAAATTCCAGTTACTGAAGTAACACATGAAGCTGTTGATATTATAGGAGGAGAAGAGGTTCCTTTTATGGTGGAGGAAATTGTAGATGAGGCTCCTGCTGCTGAAGTGATGGAAAAAATTCCTTTTGAAAAAACAGTACAAGACGTTTCTAAAGTGGAGGATCCAGCATTTGAAGTAGATTTTACTGTTCTTCAGTTGGTAGATGAGGTTCCCAAACTTGAAGTAGTAAAGGAGATGCTTATCACAGGAGAGGAAAAGGAGGTTACTGTTACTGAATCAGTAGAGGAAAGTCTTGTTACCAAAGCAATAGAGGAGGTTCCTGCTAATGAAGAAGTAGAGGAGGTTGTTGCTATTGAAAGAGTAGAGGAGGTTCCTGCTACTGAAGCAATAGAGGAGTTCTCTACTACCGAAGCAGTAGAGGAGATTCCTGTTATTGAAGCAGTACAGGAGATTCCTGTTACTGAAACAGTAGAGGAGGTTCCTGTTACTGAACCAGTACAGAGGGTTCCAGCCACAGCAATAGAAGAGGTTCGAGCTACTGAAGCAGTACAGGAGGTTCCTGCTTCTGAAGCAGTAGAGGAGGTTCCTGCTACTGAAGCAGTACAGGAGGTTCCTGCTACTGAAGCAGTAGAGGAGGCTCCTGCTACTGAAGCAGTAGACGAGGCTCCTGCTACTGAAGCAGTCGAGGAGGCTCCTGTTACTAAAGCAGTCGAGGAGGCTCATGCTACTGAAGCAGTCCAGGAGGCTCCTGCTACTGAAGCAGTCGAGGAGGCTCCTGCTACTGAAGCAGTCGAGGAGGCTCCTGCTACTGAAGCAGTCGAGGAGGCTCCTGCTACTGAAGCAGTCGAGGAGGCTCCTGCTACTGAAGCAGTCGAGGAGGCTCCTGCTACTGAAGCAGTCGAGGAGGCTCCTGCTACTGAAGCAGTCGAGGAGGCTCCTGCTACTGAAGCAGTCGAGGAGGCTCCTGCTACTGAAGCAGTCGAGGAGGCTCCTGCTACTGAAGCAGTCGAGGAGGCTCCTGCTACTGAAGCAGTCGAGGAGGTTCATGCTACTGAAGCAGTCGAGGAGGTTCATGCTACTGAAGCAGTCGAGGAGGTTCATGCTACTGAAGCAGTCGAGGAGGTTCATGCTACTGAAGCAGTCGAGGAGGTTCATGCTACTGAAGCAGTCGAGGAGGTTCATGCTACTGAAGCAGTCGAGGAGGTTCATACTACTGAAGCAGTCGAGGAGGCTCCTGTTACTGAAGCAGTCGAGGAGGCTCCTGCTACTGAAGCAGTCGAGGAGGCTCCTGCAACTGAAGCAGTCGAGGAGGCTCCTGCAACTGAAGCAGTCGAGGAGGCTCCTGCCACTGAAGCAGTCGAGGAGGCTCCTGCCACTGAAGCAGTCGAGGAGGCTCCTGCCACTGAAGCAGTCGAGGAGGCTCCTGCCACTGAAGCGGTCGAGGAGGCTCCTGCCACTGAAGCGGTCGAGGAGGCTCCTGCCACTGAAGCGGTCGAGGAGGCTCCTGCCACTGAAGCGGTCGAGGAGGCTCCTGCCACTGAAGCGGTCGAGGAGGCTCCTGCCACTGAAGCAGTCGAGGAGGCTCCTGCCACTGAAGCGGTCGAGGAGGCTCCTGCCACTGAAGCGGTCGAGGAGGCTCCCGCCACTGAAGCGGTCGAGGAGGCTCCCGCCACTGAAGCGGTCGAGGAGGCTCCCGTCACTGAAGCGGTCGAGGAGGCTCCCGCCACTGAAGCGGTCGAGGAGGCTCCCGCCACTGAAGCGGTCGAGGAGGCTCCCGCCACTGAAGCGGTGGAGGAGGCTCCCGCCACTGAAGCGGTGGAGGAGGCTCCCGCCACTGAAGCGGTGGAGGAGGCTCCCGCCACTGAAACGGTGGAGGAGGCTCCCGTCACTGAAACGGTGGAGGAGGCTCCCGTCACTGAAACGGTGGAGGAGGCTCCCGTCACTGAAACGGTGGAGGAGGCTCCCGTCACTGAAACGGTGGAGGAGGCTCCCGTCACTGAAACGGTGGAGGAGGCTCCCGTCACTGAAACGGTGGAGGAGGCTCCCGTCACTGAAACGGTGGAGGAGGCTCCCGTCACTGAAACGGTGGAGGAGGCTCCCGTCACTGAAACGGTGGAGGAGGCTCCCGTCACTGAAACGGTGGAGGAGGCTCCCGTCACTGAAACGGTGGAGGAGGCTCCCGTCACTGAAACGGTGGAGGAGGCTCCCGTCACTGAAACGGTGGAGGAGGCTCCCGTCACTGAAACGGTGGAGGAGGCTCCCGTCACTGAAACGGTGGAGGAGGCTCCCGTCACTGAAACGGTGGAGGAGGCTCCCGTCACTGAAACGGTGGAGGAGGCTCCCGTCACTGAAACGGTGGAGGAGGCTCCCGTCACTGAAACGGTGGAGGAGGCTCCCGTCACTGAAACGGTGGAGGAGGCTCCCGTCACTGAAACGGTGGAGGAGGCTCCCGTCACTGAAACGGTGGAGGAGGCTCCCGTCACTGAAACGGTAGAGGAGGCTCCTGCTACTGAAGCAGTCGAGGAGGAGGCTCCTGCTACTGAAGCAGTCGAGGAGGAGGCTCCTGCTACTGAAGCAGTCGAGGAGGAGGCTCCTGCTACTGAAGCAGTCGAGGAGGAGGCTCCTGCTACTGAAGCAGTCGAGGAGGAGGCTCCTGCTACTGAAGCAGTCGAGGAGGAGGCTCCTGCTACTGAAGCAGTCGAGGAGGAGGCTCCTGCTACTGAAGCAGTCGAGGAGGAGGCTCCTGCTACTGAAGCAGTCGAGGAGGAGGCTCCTGCTACTGAAGCAGTCGAGGAGGAGGCTCCTGCTACTGAAGCAGTCGAGGAGGAGGCTCCTGCTACTGAAGCAGTCGAGGAGGAGGCTCCTGCTACTGAAGCAGTCGAGGAGGAGGCTCCTGCTACTGAAGCAGTCGAGGAGGAGGCTCCTGCTACTGAATCAGTCGAGGAGGAGGCTCCTGCTACTGAATCAGTCGAGGAGGAGGCTCCTGCTACTGAATCAGTCGAGGAGGAGGCTCCTGCTACTGAATCAGTCGAGGAGGCTCCTGCTACTGAATCAGTAGAGGTTCCCATCACTGAAACGGTAGAGGAGGTTCCCATCACTGAAACGGTAGAGGAGGCTCCTGTCACTGAAACGGTAGAGGAGGCTCCTGTCACTGAAACGGTAGAGGAGGCTCCTGTCACTGAAACGGTAGAGGAGGCTCCTGTCACTGAAACGGTAGAGGAGGCTCCTGTCACTGAAACGGTAGAGGAGGCTCCTGTCACTGAAACAGTAGAGGGGGCTCCTCTCACTGAAACAGAGGAGGCTCCTGTCGCTGAAACAGTAGAGGAGGTTCCTGTCATTGAAAGAGTAGAGGAGGTTCCTGTTGCTGAAACAGTAGAAGAGATTCTTGTACCTGGAGAGGTAGTGGATATTCTTGTTACTGAGGCAGCAGTGAAGGTTCTCGTTAATGAAGCAGCAGATGAGGTTCCTGTTATTGAGACGGTTGAGGAGGTTCCTGCTACTGAAGAGGTTGTTGCTATTGAAATGGTAGAGGAATTTCCTGTTGTGGAGGTAGTGCAGGAGGTTCCTATTACAGATGCATTAGAGGAGGTTACTGAATTGTCAGAAGACCAAGAACTAGATGATCCTTATATTAAAATTACTGAAGCAGTTGAGGTACCCGGTGTTCTCGATGCTGTTGATCCTGCTGCTGTGGCCCTAGAAGCTGTGGAGGAAGTTCCTGTAGAGGTGGGCGGTGTCAGCGGCATTGATGGTCGTGTGGAAACGGTGTTCGATGTATCGGAAGAACCGGACATGGTTGGGGAGTTCGGAAAGGGAACGATTGTCATGGGTGACGTGGTGGCTGAGTTAATGAGTGAAGATCCTGTTGATATTTTTGATGGGATGGAGAGTTTCACCAAGAGCATTTTATCTCCTGAAGTAGAAGAGCCCGTAGATAGTGACCACACGAAAGATTTAGGGCTCCTTGGGTTGAAACTGACGCAGACCTTGGAAGAGCCTGATGGAGTTGAGGGCTTGCTAAGCACCGAAATGGAGTATGATACTTTCCATTCATTTGAATTAGGGCAGTCTGATGTCGGGGTGGTTGGCACGAAAAGGGTACGCCGATGGGTTCTTGAAGAACCTACGAAAGTTAAAGATTTCACGGGAGATTTTGCAGGTCAGTTTGCTAAGGGTAACAAGGAACCTTTGGTCCGTGTGAATGATCTGAGTGAGAGCAAATTTAAAATTGGATTAGTAGGAGGTTCCAGCAGTATGGAAGTAAGTGAGGACAGACTTCTCAGAGAAGACTTAGGGTCAGCAAGTTCCAAAGATATAGACATGCTTGAAGAATTGCTTACTATCGAACAATCGCCGCCATTCAAAGAACAGCAGATTGAAGACAAAAAAGATGGTAAAGAATCTACTCTTGTAATACAGGGTCTTAGAGAGCCCGTAGCTCTCGAAGAACCCGTGGCTTTCGACGAGCCCGTGGCTGTCGAAGAGTCCATTTCGGTTAAAGGAGCTGTGGCTGTCAAAGAGCCCTTGGCTATTGAGGAGCCCTTGGCTATCGAGGAGCCCTCGGCTATGGAAGAGCCCTTGGCTATCGAAAAGCCTTTGGCTGTTGAAGAACCCACAGCGGTGGAGGAGCCCGTGGCTGTCGAGGAGCCTGTGGCCGTCAAAGAGCCCGTGGCCGTCGAAGAGCCCGTGAATGTCGAGGAGCCCTTGGCTGTTGAAGAACCCACAGCGGTGGAGGAGCCCGTGGCTGTCGAAGAGACCGTGGCTGTCGAAGAGTCCATTTCGGTTAAAGGACCTGTGGCTGTCAAAGAGCCCTTGGCTTTTGAGGAGCCCTTGGCTTTTGAGGAGCCCTTGGCTTTTGAGGAGCCCTTGGCTATCGAGGAGCCCTTGGCTATCGAGGAACCCTTGGCTTTCGAGGAACCCTTGGCTTTCGAGGAACCCTTGGCTATCGAAGAGACCTTGGCTATGGAAGAGCCCCCGGCTATGGAAGAGCCCTTGGCTATCGAAGAGCCCTTGGCTATCGAAGAGCCCTTGGCTATCGAAGAGCCCTTGGCTATCGAAGAGCCCTTGGTTATTGAAGAACCCACAGCGGTGCAGGAGCCCGTGGCTGTCGAGCCCGTGGCTGTCGAGGAGCCCGTGGCTGTCGAGGAGCCCGTGTCTGTCGAGGAGCCCGTGTCTGTCGAAGAGACCGTGGCTGTCGAAGAGACCGTGTCTGTCGAAGAGGCCGGGGCTGTAAAGGAGTCTGTGCATGTGGAAGAAACAGTAACTGTCGAGGAGCCTGAATCTGTCGAAGAGTCTGTGGTTGTCGAAGAGCCCGTGTCTGTGGAAGAGCCCGTGTCTGTGGAAGAGCCCGTGTCTGTCGATGAACCCGTGTCTGTGGAAGAGCCCGTGTCTGTGGAAGAGCCCGTGTCTGTGGAAGAGCCCGTGTCTGTGGAAGAGCCCGTGTCTGTGGAAGAGCCCGTGTCTGTCGAGGGGACCGTGGCTGTCGAGGAGCCCGTGTCTGTTGAGCAGCCCGTGTCTGTCGAGGAGCCCGTGACTGTCGAGGAGCCCGTGTCTGTCGAGGAGCCCGTGTCTGTCGAGGAGCCCGTGTCTGTCGAGGAGCCCGTGTCTGTCGAGGAGCCCGTGTCTGTCGAGGAGCCCGTGTCTGTCGAGGAGCCCGTGTCTGTCGAGGAGCCCGTGTCTGTCGAGGGGCCCGTGGCTGTCGAGGAGCCCGTGGTTGTCGAAGAGACCGTTGCTGTCGAAGAGTCCATTTCGGTTAAAGGACCTCTGGCTGTCAAAGAGCCCTTGGCTATCGAGGAGCCCTTGGCTATCGAAGAACCCTTGGCTATGGAAGAGCCCTCGGCTATGGAAGAGCCCGTGGCTATCGAAGAGCCCTTGGCTGTTGAAGAACCCACAGCGGTGGATGAGCCCGTGGCTGTCGAGGAGCCCGTGGCTGTCGAAGAGCCCGTGGCTGTCGAAGAGCCCGTGGCTGTCGAAGAGACCGTGGCTGTCGAAGAGACCGTGGCTGTCGAAGAGACCGTGGCTGTCGAAGAGACCGTGGCTGTCGAAGAGACCGTGGCTGTCGAAGAGACCGTGGCTGTCGAAGAGACCGTGGCTGTCGAAGAGACCGTGGCTGTCGAAGAGACCGTGGCTGTCGAAGAGACCGTGGCTGTCGAAGAGACCGTGGCTGTCGAAGAGACCGTTGCTGTCGAAGAATCCATTTCGGTTAAAGGACCTCTGGCTGTCAAAGAGCCCTTGGCTATCGAGGAGCCCTTGGCTATGGAAGAGCCCTCGGCTATGGAAGAGCCCGTGGCTATCGAAGAGCCCTTGGCTGTTGAAGAGCCCTCGGCTATGGAAGAGCCCGTGGGTATCGAAGAGCCCTTGGCTGTTGAAGAGCCCTCGGCTATGGAAGGGCCCGTGGCTATCGAAGAGCCCTTGGCTGTTGAAGAATCCACAGCGGTGGATGAGCCCGTGGATGTCGAGGATCCCGTGGCTGTCGAAGAGCCCGTGGCTGTCGAAGAGCCCGTGGCTGTCGAAGAGCCCGTGGCTGTCGAAGAGCCCGTGGCTGTCGAAGAGCCCGTGGCTGTCGAAGAGCCCGTGGCTGTCGAAGAGCCCGTGGCTGTCGAAGAGACCGTGGCTGTCGAAGAGACCGTGGCTGTCGAAGAGCCCGTGGCTGTCGAAGAGACCGTGGTTGTCGAAGAGACCGTGGCTGTCGAAGAGACCGTGGCTGTCGAAGAGACCGTGGCTGTCGAAGAGACCGTGGCTGTCGAAGAGCCCGTGGCTGTCGAAGAGCCCGTGGCTGTCGAAGAGCCCGTGGCTGTCGAAGAGCCCGTGGCTGTCGAAGAGACCGTGGCTGTCGAAGAGACCGTGGCTGTCGAAGAGACCGTGGCTGTCGAAGAGACCGTGGCTGTCGAAGAGACCGTGGCTGTCGAAGAGACCGTGGCTGTGGAAGAGCCCGTGGCTGTCGAGGAGCCTGTGCATGTGAAAGAAACAGTAACTGTCGAGGAGCCTGAATCTGTCGACGAGTCTGTGGATGTCGAAGAGCCCGTGTCTGTCGAAGAGACCGTGTCTGTCGAAGAACCCGTGTCTGAGGAAGAGCCCGTGTCTGTGGAAGAGCCCGTGTCTGTGGAAGAGCCCGTGTCTGTGGAAGGGCCCGTGTCTGTCGAGGAGACCGCGGCTGTCGAGGAGACCGCGGCTGTCGAGGAGACCGTGGCTGTGGAAGAGACCGTGGCTGTGGAAGAGACCGTGGCTGTGGAAGAGACCGTGGCTGTGGAAGAGACCGTGGCTGTGGAAGAGACCGTGGCTGTGGAAGAGACCGTGGCTGTGGAGGAGCCCGTGTCTGTGGAAGAGCCCGTGTCTGTGGAAGAGCCCGTGTCTGTGGAAGAGCCCGTGTCTGTGGAAGAGCCCGTGTCTGTGGAAGAGCCCGTGTCTGTGGAAGAGCCCGTGTCTGTGGAAGAGCCCGTGTCTGTGGAAGAGCCCGTGTCTGTGGAAGAGACCATGTCTGTGGAAGAGACCGTGTCTGTCGAAGAGACCGTGGCTGTCGAGGAGCCTGTGCATGTGGAAGAAACAGTAACTGTCAAGGAGCCTGAATCTGTCGAAGAGTCTGTGGCTGTCGAAGAGACCGTGTCTGTGGAAGAGCCCGTGTCTGTGGAAGAGCCCGTGTCTGTCGAGGAGACCGTGGCTGTCGAGAAGACCGTGGCTGTCGAAGAGACCGTGGCTGTCGAAGAGACCGTGGCTGTGGAAGAGACCGTGGCTGTGGAAGAGACCGTGTCTGTGGAAGAGCCCGTGTCTGTGGAAGAGCCCGTGTCTGTCAAGGAGACCGCGGCTGTCGAGGAGACCGTGGCTGTCGAGGAGACCGTGGCTGTGGAAGAGACCGTGGCTGTGGAAGAGACCGTGGCTGTGGAAGAGACCGTGGCTGTGGAAGAGACCGTGGCTGTGGAAGAGACCGTGGCTGTGGAAGAGACCGTGTCTGTGGAAGAGACCGTGTCTGTGGAGGAGCCCGTGTCTGTGGAGGAGCCCGTGTCTGTGGAGGAGCCCGTGTCTGTGGAGGAGCCCGTGTCTGTGGAAGAGCCCGTGTCTGTGGAAGAGCCCGTGTCTGTGGAAGAGACCATGTCTGTGGAAGAGACCGTGGCTGTAGAAGAGACCGTGGCTGTCGAGGAGCCTGTGCATGTGGAAGAAACGGTAACTGTCAAGGAGCCTGAATCTGTCGAAGAGTCTGTGCCTGTCGAAGAGACCGTGTCTGTGGAAGAGCCCGTGTCTGTGGAAGAGACCGTGTCTGTGGAAGAGCCCGTGTCTGTCGAGGAGACCGTGGCTGTCGAGGAGACCGTGGCTGTGGAAGAGACCGTGTCTGTGGAAGAGACCGTGTCTGTGGAAGAGACCGTGTCTGTGGAAGAGACCGTGGCTGTGGAAGAGACCGTGGCTGTGGAAGAGACCGTGGCTGTGGAAGAGACCGTGGCTGTGGAAGAGACCGTGGCTGTGGAAGAGACCGTGGCTGTGGAAGAGACCGTGGCTGTGGAAGAGACCGTGGCTGTGGAAGAGACCGTGGCTGTGGAAGAGACCGTGGCTGTGGAAGAGACCGTGGCTGTGGAAGAGACCGTGGCTGTGGAAGAGACCGTGGCTGTGGAAGAGACCGTGGCTGTGGAAGAGACCGTGGCTGTGGAAGAGACCGTGTCTGTGGAAGAGACCGTGTCTGTGGAAGAGACCGTGGCTGTGGAAGAGACCGTGGCTGTGGAAGAGACCGTGGCTGTGGAAGAGACCGTGGCTGTGGAAGAGACCGTGGCTGTGGAAGAGACCGTGGCTGTGGAAGAGACCGTGTCTGTGGAAGAGACCGTGTCTGTGGAAGAGCCCGTGGCTGTCGAGGAGCCTGTGCATGGGGAAGAAGCAGTAACTGTCGAGGAGTCTGTGGTTGTCAAAGAGCCCGTGTCTGTGGAAGAGCCTGTGTCTGTGGAAGAGCCCGTGTCTGTGGAAGAGCCCGTGTCTGTCGAAGAGCTCGTGGCTGTGGAAGAGCACGTGGGTGTGGAAGAGCCCGTGGCTGTCGAAGAGCCCGTGTCTGTGGAACAGCCCGTGTCTGTGGAAGAGGCCGTGTCTGTGGAAGAGGCCGTGTCTGTGGAAGAGACCTTGTCTGTCGAGGAGCCCGTGTCTGTCGAAGAGCCCGTGTCTGTCGAGGAGTCCGTGGCTGTCGAGGAGCCCTTGGCTATCGAGGAGCCCTTGGCTGTCGAAGAGCCCTCGGCTATGGAAGAGCCCTTAGCAATCGAAGAGCCCTTAGCTGTTGAAGAACCCACAGCGGTGGAGGAGCCCGTGGCTGTCGAGCCCATAGCTGTCGAGGAGCCCGTGGCTGTTGAGCCCATAGCTGTCGAGGAGCCCGTGGCTGTCGAGGAGCCCGTGGCTGTCGAGGAGCCCGTGGCTGTCGAGGAGCCCGTGGCTGTCGAGGAGCCCGTGGCTGTCGAGGAGCCCGTGGCTGTCGAGGAGCCCGTGGCTGTCGAGGAGCCCGTGGCTGTCGAGGAGCCCGTGGCTGTCGAGGAGCCCGTGGCTGTCGAGGAGCCCGTGGCTGTCGAGGAGCCCGTGGCTGTCGAGGAGCCCGTGGCTGTCGAGGAGCCCGTGGCTGTCGAGGAGCCCGTGGCTGTCGAGGAGCCCGTGGTTGTCGAGGAGCCCGTGGCTGTCGAGGAGCCCGTGGCTGTCGAGGAGCCCGTGGCTGTCGAGGAGCCCGTGGCTGTCGAGGAGCCCGTGGCTGTCGAGGAGCCCGTGGCTGTCGAGGAGCCCGTGTCTGTCGAAGAGACCGTGTCTGTCGAAGAGACCGTGTCTGTCGAAGAGACCGTGTCTGTCGAAGAGACCGTGTCTGTCGAAGAGACCGTGTCTGTCGAAGAGACCGTGGCTGTCGAAGAGACCGTGGCTGTCGAAGAGACCGTGGCTGTCGAAGAGACCGTGGCTGTCGAAGAGACCGTGGCTGTCGAAGAGACCGTGGCTGTCGAGGAGCCTGTGCATGCGGAAGAAGCAGTAACTGTCGAGGAGCCTGAATTTGTCGAAGAGTCTGTGGTTGTCGAAGAGCCCGTGTCTGTGGAAGAGCCCCTGGCTGTCGAGGAGCCCTTGGCTATCGAAGAGCCCCCGGCTATGGAAGAGCCCTTAGCTGTTGAAGAACCCACAGCGGTAGAGGAGCCCGTGGCTGTCGAGCCCATAGTTGTCGAGGAGCCCGTGGCTGTCGAGGAGCCCGTGGGTGTCGAGGAGACCGTGTCTGTCGAGGAGACCGTGGCTGTGGAAGAGACCGTGGCTGTGGAAGAGACCGTGGCTGTCGAAGAGACCGTGGCTGTCGAGGAGCCTGTGCATGTGGAAGAAGCAGTAACTGTCGAGGAGCCTGAATCTGTGGGAGAGTCTGTAGTTGTCGAAGAGCTCGTGTCTGTCGAAGAGCCCGTGTCTGTCGAAGAGACCGTGTCTGTCGAGGAACCCGTGCCTGAGGAAGAGCCCGTGGATGTCAAGGAGCCTGTGCATATGGAAGAATCGGTAACTGGCGAGGAGCCTGAATCTGTCAAAGAGCCCGTGGTTGTCGAAGAGTCCGTGTCTATGGAAGAGCCCGTGTCTATGGAAGAGCCCGTGTTTGTGGAAGAGGCAGTAACTGGCGAGCCTGAATCTGTCGAAGAGTCTGTGGTTGTCGAAGAGCCCGTGTCTGTGGAAGGGCCTGTGTCTGTGGAAGAATCCGTGTCTGTGGAAGAGCCCGTGTCTGTGGAAGAGCCCGTGTCTATGGAAGAGCCAGAGTCTATGGAAGAGCCCGTGTCTGTGGAAGAGCCCGTGTCTGCCGAAGAGACCGTGTCTGTGGAAGAGCCCGTGGTTGTCGAAGAGCCCGTGGTTGTCGAAGAGCCCGTGGTTGTCGAAGAGCCCGTGTCTGTCGAAGAGCCCGTGTCTGTCGAAGAGCCCGTGGCTGTGGAAGAGCCCGTGTCTGTGGAAGAGCCCGTGTCTGTGGAAGAGCCCGTGTCTGTGGAAGAGCCCGTGTCTGTGGAAGAGCCCGTGTCTGTGGAAGAGCCCGTGTCTGTCGAGGAGCCCGTGTCTGTGGAAGAGCCCGTGTCTGTGGAAGAGCCCGTGTCTGTGGAAGAGCCCGTGTCTGTGGAAGAGCCCGTGTCTGTGGAAGAGCCCGTGTTTGTGGAAGAGCCCGTGTTTGTGGAAGAGCCCGTGTCTGTGGAAGAGCCCGTGGCTGTGGAAGAGACCGTGGCTGTCGAGGAGCCTGTGGATGTGGAAGAAACAGTAACTATCGAGGAGCTTGAATCTGTGGAAAAGCCCGTGTCTGTCGAAGAGCCCGTGTCCGTCGAGGAGCCTGTGCATGTGGAAGAAACAGTAACTATCGAGGAGCGTGAATCTGTGGAAGAGCCTGTGTCTGTGGAAGAGCCCGTGTCTGGCGAGAAGCCTGTGCATGTGGAAGAAACAGTAACTGTCGAGGAGCCTGAATCTGTCGAAGAGCCCGCGGTTGTCGAAGAGCCCGCGGCTGTCGAAGAGCCCGTGTCTGTGGAAGAGCCCGTGTCTGTGGAAGAGCCCGTGTCTGTGGAAGAGCCCGTGGCTGTCGAAGAGCTCGTGTCTGTGGAAGAGCCCGTGTCTGTGGAAGAGCCCGTGTCTGTGGAAGAGCCCATGGCTGTCGAAAAGCCCATGGCTGTCGAAAAGCCCGCGGCTGTCGAAGAGCCTGCGGTTGTCGAAGAGCCCGCGGCTATCGAAGAGCCGGCGGCTGTCCAAGAGCCCGTGTCTGTCGAAGAGCCCGCGGATGTCGAAGAGCCCGCGGTTGTCGAAGAGCCCGCGGCTGTCGAAGAGCCCGTGTCTGTGGAAGAGCCCGTGTCTGTCGAGGAGCCCGTGGGTGTCGAAGAGCCCGTGGGTGTCGAAGAGCCCGTGTCTGTCGAAGGGCCCGTGTCTGTGGAAGAGCCCGTGTCTGTGGAAGAGCCCGTGTCTTTGGAAGAGCCCGTGGTTGTCGAAGAGCCCGTGGTTATCGAAGAGACCGTGGCTGTCGAGGAGCCTGTGCATGTGGAAGAAACAGTAACTATCGAGGATCGTGAATCTATGGAAGAGCCCGTGTCTGTGGAAGAGCCCGTGTCTGTGGAAGAGCCCGTGTCTGTGGAAGAGCCCGTGGCTGTGGAAGAGCCCGTGGCTGTGGAAGAGCCCGTGTCTGAGAAAGAGTCCGTGTCTGAGAAAGAGTCCGTGTCTGTGGAAGAGTCCGTGGCTGTGGAAGAGTCCGTGTCTGTGGAAGAGCCCGTGTCTGTGGAAGAGCCCGTGTCTGTGGAAGAGCCCGTGTCTGTGGAAGAGCCCGTGTCTGTGGAAGAGCCCGTGTCTGTGGAAGAGCCCGTGTCTGTGGAAGAGCCCGTGTCTGTTGAAGAGCCCGTGTCTGTCGAAGAGCCCGTGTCTGTCGAAGAGCCCGTGTCTGTCGAAGAGCCCGTGTCTGTCGAAGAGCCCGTGTCTGTCGAAGAGCCCGTGTCTGTCGAAGAGCCCGTGTCTGTCGAAGAGCCCGTGGCTGTCGAAGAGCCCGTGGCTGTCGAAGAGCCCGTGGCTGTCGAAGAGACCGTGGCTGTCGAAGAGACCGTGGCTGTCGAAGAGACCGTGGCTGTCGAAGAGACCGTGGCTGTCGAAGAGACCGTGGCTGTCGAAGAGACCGTGGCTGTGGAAGAGACCGTGGCTGTGGAAGAGACCGTGGCTGTGGAAGAGACCGTGGCTGTGGAAGAGACCGTGGCTGTGGAAGAGACCGTGGCTGTGGAAGAGACCGTGGCTGTGGAAGAGACCGTGGCTGTGGAAGAGACCGTGTCTGTGGAAGAGACCGTGTCTGTGGAAGAGACCGTGTCTGTGGAAGAGACCGTGTCTGTGGAAGAGACCGTGTCTGTGGAAGAGACCGTGTCTGTGGAAGAGACCGTGTCTGTGGAAGAGACCGTGTCTGTGGAAGAGACCGTGTCTGTGGAAGAGACCGTGTCTGTGGAAGAGACCGTGTCTGTGGAAGAGACCGTGTCTGTGGAAGAGACCGTGGATGTCGAAGAGACCGTGGATGTGGAAGAAACGGTAACTATCGAGGAGTTTGAATCTGTTGAAAAGCCCGTGTCTGCCGAAGAGCCTGTGTCTGTCGAGGAGCCTGTGCATGTGGAAGAAACGGTAACTATCGAGGAGCGTGAATCTGTGGAAGAGCCCGTGTCTGTCGAGGAGCCTGTGCATGTGGAAGAAAGAGTAACTGTCGAGGAGCATGAATATGTCGAAGAGCCCGCGGCTGTCGAAGAGCCCGTGTCTGTGGAAGAGCTCGTGTCTGTGGAAGAGCCCGTGTCTGTCGTAGAGACCGTGGCTGTGGAAGAGCCCGTGGCTGTGGAAGAGCCCGTGGCTGTCGAAGAGCCCGTGGCTGTCGAAGAGCCCGTGGCTGTCGAAGAGCCCGTGGCTGTCGAAGAGCCCGTGGCTGTCGAAGAGCCCGTGGCTGTCGAAGAGCCCGTGGCTGTCGAAGAGCCCGTGGCTGTCGAAGAGCTCGTGGCTGTCGAAGAGCCCGTGTCTGTCAAAGAGCCCGCGACTGTCGAAGAGCCCGTGGCTGTCGAAGAGCCCGCCGCTGTCGAAGAGCCGGCGGCTGTCGAAGAGCCCGTGTCTGTCGAAGAGCCCGTGGTTGTCGAAGAGCCCGTGTCTGTCGAAGAGCCCGCGGCTGTCGAAGAGCCCACGGCTGTCGAAGAGCCCGTGTCTGTGGAAGAGCCCGTGTCTGTGGAAGAGCCCGTGTCTGTTGAGACCGTGGCTATCGAAGAGACCGTGGCTGCCGAGGAGCCTGTGCATGTGGAAGAAACAGTAACTATCGAGGAGCGTGAATCTATGGAAGAGCCCGTGTCTGTGGAAGAGCCCGTGTCTGCCGAAGAGCCCGTATCTGTCGAGGAGCCTGTGCATGTGGAAGAAACAGTAACTATCGAGGAGCCCGTGTCTGCCGAAGAGCCCGTGTCTGTCGAGGAGCCTTTGCAAGTGGAAGAAACGGTAACTGTCGAGGAGCCTGAATCTGTGGAAGAGCCCGTGTCTGTGGAAGAGCCTATGTCTGTGGAAGAGCCCGTGTCTGTGGAACAGCCCGTGGCTGTCAAGGAGCCTGTGGATGTGGAAGAAACAGTAACTATCGAGGAGCCTGAATCTGTCGAAGATCCCGTGTCTGTGGAGGGGCCCGTATCTGTGGAAGAGCCCGTGTGTGTGGGAGGGCCCATGTCTGTCGAGGAGTCCGTGTCTGTCGAGGAGCCCTTGTCTGTCGAGGAGCCCTTGTCTGTCGAGGAGCACGCGGCTGTCGAAGAGCCCGTGGCTGTCGAGGAACCCGTGGCTGTCGAGGAACCCGTGGCTGTCGAGGAACCCGTGGCTGTCGTGGAGCCCGTGGCTGGCGAAGAGGTTGTGGCTGTCGAAGAGCACGTGGTTGTTGAAGAGGCCGTGGCTGTCGAGGAGCGTGTGTCTGTCGAAGAGACAGTGTTTGTAGAAAAACCCGGGGTAGTTGAAGAGGCTGTGGCTGTTGAGGAGCCCTTGACTGTCGTGGATTCCGTGGCTGTCGAAGAGCCCGTGTCCGTCGACGAACCCATGTCTGTCGACGAACCCTTGTCAATCGACGAGCCCATGTCTGACGAAGAGCCCAGGACTGAAGAGAAACCAGTAATTGTCGAAGAGCCCGTGGCTGACCAAGAGCCCTTAGCTGTCGAAGAGCCCGTGGCTCTCCAAGAGCCCGTGTCTGTCGAAGAGCCCGTGACTGTCGAAGAGCCCGTGTCTGTCGAAGAGCCCGTGTCTGTCGAAGAGCCCGTGTCTGTCGAAGAGCCCGTGTCTGTCGAAGAGCCCGTGTCTGTCGAAGAGCCCGTGTCTGTCGAAGAGCCCGTGTCTGTCGAAGAGGCCGTAAGTGTCGATAAACCTATGGCTGTCGAAGAAATCGTGTCGGTCGAAAAACCCGGGTCAGTTGAAGAGGCTGTGGCTATCAAGGAGCCCTCTGCTGCAGAGGAGCCCGTGACTGTCGCGGAGCCCTTGACTGTCGTGGAACCCGTGGGTGTCGAAAAGCTCCTGGCTGTTGAAGAGCCTATTTCTGTTGAAGAAACCCCGGTTGTGGACGAGCCCGTGGCCATGGAAGAGCCCGTGGCCATGGAAGAGCCCATGGCCATGGAAGAGCCCGTGGCCATGGAAGAGCCCGTGGCCATGGAAGAGCCCGTTGCTGTGGAAGAGCCCGTTGCTGTGGAAGAGCCCGTTGCTGTGGAAGAGCCCGTTGCTGTAGAAGAGCCCGTTGCTGTGGAAGAGCCCGTGTCTGTCGAAGGACCAATTGCTGTCGAAGAGCCCGTGTCTGTGGAAGAGCCCGTGTCTGTCGAGGAACCCGTGTCTGTCGAAGAGCCCGGGACTGAAGAGGAACCAATCTCTGTGGAAGAGCCCGCGTCTGTTGACGAGCTCGTGTTTGTCGATGAACCCCTGTCTATCGAAGAGCCCGTGTCTGTCGGAGAGCTCGTGTCTGACGAAGAGCCCGGGACTGAAGAGGAACCAGTGGTTGTGGAAGAGCCCGTGTCTGTCGAAGAGTCCGTCGCTGTTCAGGAGCCCATGACTGTCGAAGAGGCCATTTTAGTTGAGCAACCCGTGGCTGTCGAAGAGCCAATTTCTGTTGAGGAATCCTTGGCTGTCGAAGAACCGATTTCTGTTGAAGAACCCCCGGTTGTGGAAGAGCCCGTGGCTGTGGAAGAACCCATGTCAGTCGAAGAGCCCGTCTCTGTTGAGGAATCCGTGTCTGTGGAAGAGCCCGTGGCTGTAGAAGAGCCCGTGGCTGTCGAGGAGCCCGTGGCTGTCGAAGAGCCCGTGGCTGTCGAAGAGCCCGTGGCTGTCGAAGAGCCCGTGGCTGTCAAGGAACCCGTGTCAGTCGAGGAACCCGTGTCTATCGGGGAACCAGTTTCTGTCGAAGAGCTCGTGTCTGTTGAAGAGCCCGGGACTGAAGAGGAACCAGTGTCTGACGAAGAGCCCTTGTCTGTCGACGAACCCGTGTCTATCAAGGAACACTTGTCTGTCGGAGAGCCCGTGCCTGACGAAGAGCTCGGGACTGAAGAGGAACCAGTGGCTGTCGAAGAGTCCGTGGCTGTTCAGGAGCCCGTGACTGTCGAAGAGGCCATTTTAATTGAGGAACCCGTGGCTGTCGAAGAGCCCCTTTCTGTTGAGGAATCCTTGGCTGTCGAAGAACCGATTTCTGTTGAAGAACCCCCGGTTGTGGAAGAACCCGTGGCCATGGAAGATTCCGTTGCTGTGGAAGAGCCCGTTATCGTGGAAGAGCCTGTGTCTGTCGAAGAGCCCGTCTCTGTTGAGGAGCCCATCTCTGTTGAGGAACCCGTGATTGTCGAAGAGCCCGTGATTGTCGAAGAGCCCGTGTCTGTCGAAGAGCCCGTGTCTGTGGAAGAGCCCGTGTCTGTGGAAGAGCCCGTGTCCGTGGAAGAGCCCGTGTCTGTCGATGAGTCAGTGTCTGTGGAAGAGTCAGTGTCTGTGGAAGAGTCAGTGTCTGTGGAAGAGTCAGTGTCTGTGGAAGAGTCAGTGTCTGTGGAAGAGTCAGTGTCTGTGGAAGAGCCCGTGTCTGTGGAAGAGCCCGTGTCTGTGGAAGAGCCCGTGTCTGTGGAAGAGCCCGTGTCTGTGGAAGAGCCCGTGTCTGTGGAAGAGCCCGTGTCTGTGGAAGAGCCCGTGTCTGTCGAAGAGCCCTTGGCTGTTGAACAGCTCGTGGCAGTCGAAGAGCCAATTTCTTTTGAACCCGTGGCTGTCGAAGAATCGATTGCTGTGGAAGAGCCCGTGTCTGTGGAAGAGCCCGTGTCTGTGGAAGAGCCCGTGTCTGTGGAAGAGCCCGTGTCTGTGGAAGAGCCCGTGTCTGTGGAAGAGCCCGTGTCTGTGGAAGAGCCCGTGTCTGTGGAAGAGCCCGTGGCTGTCGAAGAGCCCGTGGCTGTCGAAGAGCCCGCGGCTGTCGAAGAGCCTGTGGTTGTCGAGGAGTCCATGGTTATCGACGAGGACGTGGTTGTTGTCGAGTCTGTTCTCACCGAGGAGCCTGTGGTTGTTGTGCTTGAAGATGTTGAAGAACCCGAAGTCCTTGAAGAATTATCCGAGGAATCATTGATTCACGATGAGCATGAGATTGAGTCCATAGTTTTCGAGGAGTCGGAAGTTGTGGAAGAACACGATATTGTTAGAGAACCTGAGGTTGTCAAAGAACCAAAGGAAGAGGATGATGGAGATATATATGATGCTTTAGACGAACTAGTCGAAGGATTTTCCGAAGTTGCTGAAGAGGTGGCTGGAGGAGTGGTCGAACTCAAGGAAGAAGTGGTTGAAAGCGTGCACGAGATAATGGAAGAAGTGGTTCAGACTGTGTCTGAGTTGAAGGATGAGGTGGTTGAAGGGGTATTTGAAATAGTTGAGGAGGTGGTTGAAGGAATCGTTGATTTGAAGGAAGAGATGGTTGAGAGTGTGCTCGAGGTGGCAGAGGAGATGATTGAGAGTGTGACAGAGGTTGTGGAAGGAGTGAAGGAGGGTGTTGTCGATGTAAAGGAGGTTCTGGTCGAAGGCGTTGCTGAACTGAAGGAGGAAATAGTCGAAGGTGTGGTTTCCTTTAGAGAAGAATCTGTTGGTTGTGTGGTTGAAGTGAAGGACGAGGTGGTCGAAAGTGTGGTTGAGTTAAAGGAGGAGATGGTCAGAGGTGTGGTTGAAGTAAAGGAAGAGGTGATTGAAGGTGTAGTTGAGGTTAAGGAGGAGGTGGTTGTAGGTGTGGCCGAACTCACGGAAGAGGTTGTCGAAGGCGTGGTCAGCTTGAAGGAGGAGGTGGTTGAAGGTGTAGTGGGAGTGAGGGAAGAGGTTGTTGAAGGCATGGCCGAGGTTAAGGAGGAGTTGGTCGCAGGTGTAGAAGAGATTAGGGAAGAGTTGGTTGAGGACGTAATTGGTTTGAAGGGCGAGGTAATGGAAGCGGTCGTTGACGCAAAGGAGACCGTGGTCGAAGGGACAGTCGATCTCAGGGTCGAAATAATTGAAAGCACGGTTGAATTGAAGGAAATGGTTGTGGGTGACGTGGCCCGGTTGAGGGGAGACGTGGTTGAAGATGTGGCAGAGCTGAAGGAGGAGGTGGTCGAGAGCTTGGCCGAGGCCAAGGTGGTAACTGTAAGTAAGGTGAACCTGACTAGAGAGGAAATGGTTCGTAATTTGGAAGAGTTTGCTGAAGACGTGGTTGTCGAGTTTAAGGAACTGTTTGAAGAATTAGCTTGGTCACAGGACATGGCGACCCCACCCGAAAATCTTGTCGAGAAGGCAGTGCCGCCGCCTGCAGGCGGTGCACCTATGTTGGGGATATTCAGTGGGGCGCACGCCGAAGTGATCAAAACTCCCATAGTGATCAGAGAAATGAGAGATGAGGAGCTAGGCAAGGAAGGAAGTCCTATTGAAGAAGAGCCTGTGGCTGTCGAGGAGTCAGTATCTGATGAAGCACCTCAGGCTGTCGAGGAGCCCGTGGCTGTCGAGGAGCCCGTGTCTGTCGAAGTGCCCGTGTCTGTCGAGGAGCCCGTGTCTGTCGAGGAGCCCGTGTCTGTCGAAGAGCCCGTGTTTGTCGGAGAGCCCGTGTCTGTCGAAGAGCTCGTGTCTGTGGAAGAACCCGTGTCTATCGACGAGCCCGATACCGTCGGGGATCCCATGGCTGATGAAGAACCCGTGACCATTGAAGCGCCCGTGTATGTCAAGGAACCCGTGACTGTCGAGGAGCTTGTGGCTGTCGAAGAGCTTGTGTCTGTAGAGGAGGCAGTGATTGTCGAAGAGCCTGTGGCTGTTGAGGATACAGTTTCCCAGGGGATCATCGAGATTACATCACTTCCGAAGACCCCTGAGGAGGCTGTAGAAGAGGTCATTGAGGTTGTGTCAGTCATAGACTTCAGAAATCTTGAAGCTCCTCTTCAAGAAATAGTTGAAGAGGTTGTACCGGTCGTAGAGGTTGGATCAGGCCCAGAAATAATTGCAGAAGTGTTACCAGCTTCAGAAATCTTCGAGTCACCAACCATGGAGGAAAGGTTCGTAGTTCCAGAACTAGTGGAGGAGGTTGCATCGCCATTAGGAGTAGCGGAGGAGATCGCACCCGGTATGGGAACTGCTGAAGATGTTGTCTCAGTTACAGAGAACCTAAAGGAGATGACCTTGTTGTTGGAGGTCATTGAAGAGCTCGCATCCGCGTCTGAAGGTGTTGAAGGTGCACTGCTCGAAGACGAGGAAGAGGTTCCACACGTTCCTGGAGTCTTAGATGAGGTTGCATTGGTTCTAGATGTCATCGAAGAGGTGCAGGATCCTGAAGTCATGGACGAGGCCATTCAAAAGGTCACGTCTAGTCCCGAGGTCACTCCTGATCCCAAGGTCACTGAAGAGGTCGCTGCAGTTGCCGAGGTCACTGAAGAGGTCGCTACAGTTGCCGAGGTCACTGAAGAGGTCGCTGCAGTTGCCGAGGTCACTGAAGAGGTCGCTGCATTTGCCGAGGTCACTGAAGAGGTCGCTGCAGTTGCCGAGGTCACTGAAGAGGTCGCTACAGTTGCCAAGGTCACTGAAGAGGTCGCTGCAGTTGCCGAGGTCACTGATGAGGTCGCTGCAGTTGCCGAGGTCACTGATGAGGTCGCTGCAGTTGCCGAGATCACTGAAGAGGTCGCTGCAGTTACCGATGACACTGAAGAGGTCGCTGCATTTGCCGAGGTCACTGAAGAGGTCGCTGCAGTTGCCGAGGTCACTGAAGAGGTCACTGCAGTTGCCGATGTCACTGAAGAGGTCGCTGCAGTTGCCGAGGTCGCTGCATTTGCCGATATCACTGAAGATGTCGCTGCAGTTGCCGAGGTCACTGAAGAGGTCGCTCTAGTTGCCGAGGTCACTGAAGAGGTCGCTCTAGTTGCTGAGGTCACTGAAGAGGTCGCTGCAGTTGCCGATGTCACTGAAGAGGTCGCTGCAGCTGCCGAGGTCACTGAAGAGGTCGCTGCAGCTGCCGAGATCACTGAAGAGGTCGCTCCAGCTGCCGAGGTCACTGAAGAGGTCGCTGCAGTTGTCGAGTTCACTGAAGAGGTCGCTGCAGCTGCCGAGGTCACTGAAGAGGTCGCTGCAGCTGCTGAGGTCACTGAAGAGGTCGCTTCAGCTGCCGAGGTCACTGAAGAGGTCACTGCATTTGCCGAGGTCACTGAAGAGGTCGCTACAGTTGCCGAGGTCACTGAAGAGGTCGCTGCAGTTGCCGAGGTCACTGAAGAGGTCGCTGCAGTTGCCGAGGTCACTGAAGAGGTCGCTCCAGTTAACGATGTCACTGAAGAGGTCGCTGCAGTTGCCGATGTCACTGAAGTGGTCGCTGCAGTTGCTGAGGTCACTGAAGAGGTCGCTGCAGCTGCTGAGGTCACTGAAGAGGTCGCTGCAGCTGCCGAGGTCACTGAAGAGGTCGCTGCAGCTGCCGAGGTCACTGAAGAGGTCGCTCCAGCTGCCGAGGTCACTGAAGAAGTCGCTGCAGTTGCCGAGGTCACTGAAGAGGTCGCTGCAGTTGCCGAGGTCACTGAAGAGGTCGCCGCAGCTGCCGAGGTCACTGAAGAGGTCGCTGTAGCTGCCGAGGTCACTGAAGAGGTCGCTGCAGCTGCCGAGATCACTGAAGAGGTCGCTGCATTTACCGAGGTCACTGAAGAGGTCGCTGCAGTTGCCGAGGTCACTGAAGAGGTCGCTCCAGCTGCCGAGGTCACTGAAGAGGTCGCTCCAGCTGCCGAGGTCACTGAAGAGGTCGCTCCAGCTGCCGAGGTCACTGAAGAGGTCGCTCCAGCTGCCGAGGTCACTGAAGAGGTCGCTCCAGCTGCCGAGGTCACTGAAGAGGTCGCTCCAGCTGCCGAGGTCACTGAAGAGGTCGCTCTAGTTGCCGAGGTCACTGAAGAGGTCGCTCTAGTTGCCGAGGTCACTGAAGAGGTCGCTACAGTTGCCGAGGTCACTGAAGAGGTCGCTGCAGTTGCCGAGGTCACTGAAGAGGTCACTGCAGTTGCCGAGGTCACTGAAGAGGTCGCTGCATTTGCCGAGGTCACTGAAGAGGTCGCTACAGTTGCCGAAGTCACTGAAGAGGTCGCTGCAGTTGCCGATGTCACTGAAGTGGTCGCTGCAGCTGCTGAGGTCACTGAAGAGGTCGCTGCAGTTGCCGAGGTCACTGAAGAGGTCGCTGCAGTTGCCGAGGTCACTGAAGAGGTCGCTGCAGTTGCCGAGGTCACTGAAGAGGTCGCTGCATTTGCCGAGGTCACTGAAGAGGTCGCTGCAGCTGCCGAGGTCACTGAAGAGGTCGCTGCATTTGCCGAGGTCACTGAAGAGGTCGCTGCAGTTGCCGAGGTCACTGAAGAGGTCGCTGCAGTTGCCGAGGTCACTGAAGAGGTCGCTGCAGTTGCCGAGGTCACCGAAGAGAACGCTGCAGTTGCCGATGTCACTGAAGAGACCGCCGCAGTTGCCGAGGTCACTGAAGAGATCGCTGCATTTGCCGAGGTCACTGAAGAGGTCGCTGCAATTGCCGAGGTCACTGAAGAGGTCGCTGCTGTTGCCGAGGTCACTGAAAAGATCGCTGCAGTTGCCGATGTCACTGAAGAGGTCGCTGCAGTTGCCGATGTCACTGAAGAGGTCACTGCAGTTGCCGATGTCACTGAAGAGGTCGCTGCAGTTGCCGATGTCACTGAAGAGGTCGCTGCAGTTGCCGAGGTCACTGAAGAGGTCGCTGCAGTTGCCGAGGTCGCTGAAGAGGTTTCAGTTGCTTCCGATATCACTGAAGAGGTGTTTGAGGTGACTGAAGATGTTGCACTTTTATCTGAAATGGTTGACGAGGTTATGACGCCCTCTGAGGAGGAGGCCACTGAAGAGGACAAGGTGTTCGAGGTGCCTGAAGTACAACTAACTTCAACACATGAGTTCGGAAAGGTAGGAATGTCTGAGGTTGAACCACCGGTTGCGACTCTGGAAGGGATCACTTCGCCTGTGCCTGACATGGACGAAGAGATGCCATCATCGCAGGAGATCGTCGACGAAATCGTATCCGCGCTGGAATCCATTCAGGAGTTCGATGAAGGTTCGGAGGTACTTGTGCAGGTGTTCTTGAGTGCAGAGGAGCCGGAAGATTTCGCCTCACTCCCGGAGGGGGTTGGACTCGAACTGAACGCAGAAGGCGGTGAAGAAGATGGACCGAGGTTTGAGGACTTGGAGGGGACTCTGTTGGACTTCGTGGACCTGGAGGGCACTGTGCATGTAACGGAGGGCATCGAAGAAGTTGCACCCTTATTTGAGGTTGCAGAGGTTGTGGAAGACACAGGAGAAAAAGGGGTTGAAGAAATGGAAGCCACGGAGGGTACTGAAGGGGCTCATCCAACCCCAGAGGACGTCGAAGATGTTTCGTCATTCGAAGAGATCGTCGAACTCGCCTCAGAAGTTCCTGAGGTTCCCGAAGAGGTAGAGTTGATGATGGGGATAATGGAGGATATTGCGGCAGAAGTTCAGGAGGTTGTGTCTACTGAAGGTGTTCCTGTTTCTGGAACTGTTGAAGAGGTAATCGCTGAAAAGGAAGGATTTGCATTTGAGGCCGAAGAAGAGGTTGCACTCGAGGCTGTCGAGGATAGTGAACCTGTGTCAGAAGAGGATGCAGCTCTTGCCGAGAACATCGACGTTCTTGTTCCTGAAGATATCGAAAAAGTTTCCGCAATTCCTGAAGAAGTTGAAGTCTCTGAAGATGCTGAAGTCTTGCTAGTTTCTGTTGAAGTGGTTGCGCCAGCGTCCGAAGGTGTCGAAGAGGTTGCGCCAGCGTCCGAAGGTGTCGAAGAGGATGCGCCAGCGTCCGAAGTTGTCGAAGAGGTTGCGCCAGCGTCCGAAGGTGCTGAAGAGGTTGCGCCAGTGTCCGAAGGTGCTGAAGAGGTTGCGCCAGTGTCCGAAGGTGCTGAAGAGGTTGCGCCAGTGTCCGAAGGTGCTGAAGAGGTTGCGCCAGTGTCCGAAGGTGCTGAAGAGGTTGCGCCAGTGTCCGGAGGTGCTGAAGAGGTTGCGCCAGTGTCCGAAGGTGCTGAAGAGGTTGCGCCAGTGTCCGAAGGTGCTGAAGAGGTTGCGCCAGTGTCCGAAGGTGCTGAAGAGGTTGCGCCAGTGTCCGAAGGTGCTGAAGAAGTTGCGCCAGTGTCCGAAGGTGCCGAAGAGGTTGCGCCAGTGCTCGAAGGTGCCGGAGCTGCAGAAGAGGTTCCAACGCTAGTTGATATTGAGGTTTCACCCGTTTCCGAGGTTGAGGTTGCACCGGTTTCTGAAGGGGTTGAAGATACACCCGTGTTTGAAACTATGGAGGAGGCTGATCCTCTCTCAGAAGCCACTGGAGATCTTGAAACCACATCTGTCTTAGGTACAAGAGACGCAGGAGAGGTTGCAGGTGGCGATGGACTCGCAGAAGAGGTTGCACCAATCGACGGGGGTGTTCAAGGTGTTTCAGAAGTTGGGGAATTTCTTGATGAAGAATTTGGGGATTTGGAGCTAATGATGGAAGTCGCCAAAGAGCTCGAGAATGTCGAAGATATCTCGCTGGAAGAAGTCTTCGAGATAATCGAGGACGCTTCCATACTCGAAGTCAGTGAAGATGTCTCCGGAGTCGCTGAAGAACCAGCACCGGTTGTTCATGCTGTCCAGGAGGAGGAGGAGGAGAAGGAGGAGGTGGCTTCAGGCTCCGAAGTCGTTGAGGAAAAAGTTGCTCAATCGATCGGGATGGATGCAGATCCCCAAGTCGTCGAGGTGCATGAAGAGATTGCAGGGGCCTCTGAAGTCTCTGAAGGTGTTCCTATTGTCTCTGTGGTCTATTCCTCAGCCTCCGAAGTCGTTGAGGAGCTTGGGGGAGTCTCAGAAGTCATTGAAGAATTATCTTCAGTCTCGGAAATTATCGAGGTGGTTTCCACAGTCTCTGAAACTCAGGAAGAGGATGCAATTCCCGAAGTCGCTCAGGATGCTGCTGCAACTCCCGAAGTCGCTGAGGAGGTTGCTGCAACTCTCGAAGTGATTGGAAAAGTTGCTGTGACCCTCGAAGTAATTGAAGAGATTGCTGTAACTCCCGAAGTCGCTGAGGAGGTTGCTGTAACTCCCGAAGTCGCTGAGGAGGTTGCTGCGACTCCCGAAGTCGCTGAGGAGGTTGCTGCCGCAACTCCCGAAGTCGCTGAGGAGGTTGCTGCCGCAACTCCCGAAGTCGCTGAGGAGGTTGCTGCCGCAACTCCCGAAGTCGCTGAGGAGGTTGCTGCCGCAACTCCCGAAGTCGCTGAGGAGGTTGCTGCCGCAACTCCCGAAGTCGCTGAGGAGGTTGCTGCCGCAACTCCCGAAGTCGCTGAGGAGGTTGCTGCCGCAACTCCCGAAGTCGCTGAGGAGGTTGCTGCCGCAACTCCCGAAGTCGCTGAGGAGGTTGCTGCCGCAACTCCCGAAGTCGCTGAGGAGGTTGCTGCCGCAACTCCCGAAGTCGCTGAGGAGGTTGCTGCCGCAACTCCCGAAGTCGCTGAGGAGGTTGCTGCCGCAACTCCCGAAGTCGCTGAGGAGGTTGCTGCCGCAACTCCCGAAGTCGCCGAGGAGGTTGCTGCCGCAACTCCCGAAGTCGCTGCCGCAACTCCCGAAGTCGCTGAGGAGGTTGCTGCCGCAACTCCCGAAGTCGCTGAGGAGGTTGCTGCCGCAACTCCCGAAGTCGCTGAGGAGGTTGCTGCCGCAACTCCCGAAGTCGCTGAGGAGGTTGCTGCCGCAACTCCCGAAGTCGCTGAGGAGGTTGCTGCCGCAACTCCCGAAGTCGCTGAGGAGGTTGCTATCGCAACTCCCGAAGTCGCTGAGGAGGTTGCTGTCGCAACTCCCGAAGTCGCTGAGGAGGTTGCTGCCGCAACTCCCGAAGTCGCTGCCGCAACTCCCGAAGTCGCTGAGGAGGTTGCTGCCGCAACTCCCGAAGTCGCTGAGGAGGTTGCTGCCGCAACCCCCAAGGTCGCTGAGGAGGTTGCTGCCGCAACTCCCGAAGTCGCCGAGGAGGTTGCTGCCGCAACTCCCGAAGTCGCTGAGGAGGTTGCTGTCGCAACTCCCGAAGTCGCTGAGGAGGTTGCTGCCGCAACTCCCGAAGTCGCTGCCGCAACTCCCGAAGTCGCTGAGGAGGTTGCTGCCGCAACTCCCGAAGTCGCTGAGGAGGTTGCTGCCGCAACTCCCGAAGTCGCTGAGGAGGTTGCTGCCGCAACTCCCGAAGTCGCTGAGGAGGTTGCTGCCGCAACTCCCGAAGTCGCTGAGGAGGTTGCTGCCGCAACTCCCGAAGTCGCTGAGGAGGTTGCTGCCGCAACTCCCGAAGTCGCTGAGGAGGTTGCTGCCGCAACTCCCGAAGTCGCTGAGGAGGTTGCTGCCGCAACTCCCGAAGTCGCTGAGGAGGTTGCTGCCGCAACCCCCAAGGTCGCTGAGGAGGTTGCTGCCGCAACTCCCGAAGTCGCCGAGGAGGTTGCTGCCGCAACTCCCGAAGTCGCTGAGGAGGTTGCTGTCGCAACTCCCGAAGTCGCTGAGGAGGTTGCTGCCGCAACTCCCGAAGTCGCTGCCGCAACTCCCGAAGTCGCTGAGGAGGTTGCTGCCGCAACTCCCGAAGTCGCTGAGGAGGTTGCTGCCGCAACTCCCGAAGTCGCTGAGGAGGTTGCTGCCGCAACTCCCGAAGTCGCTGAGGAGGTTGCTGCCGCAACTCCCGAAGTCGCTGAGGAGGTTGCTGCCGCAACTCCCGAAGTCGCTGAGGAGGTTGCTGCCGCAACTCCCGAAGTCGCTGCCGCAACTCCCGAAGTCGCTGAGGAGGTTGCTGCCGCAACTCCCGAAGTCGCTGAGGAGGTTGCTGCCGCAACTCCCGAAGTCGCTGAGGAGGTTGCTGCCGCAACTCCCGAAGTCGCTGAGGAGGTTGCTGCCGCAACTCCCGAAGTCGCTGAGGAGGTTGCTGCCGCAACTCCCGAAGTCGCTGAGGAGGTTGCTGCCGCAACTCCCGAAGTCGCTGAGGAGGTTGCTGCCGCAACTCCCGAAGTCGCTGAGGAGGTTGCTGCCGCAACTCCCGAAGTCGCTGAGGAGGTTGCTGCCGCAACTCCCGAAGTCGCTGAGGAGGTTGCTGCCGCAACTCCCGAAGTCGCTGAGGAGGTTGCTGCCGCAACTCCCGAAGTCGCTGAGGAGGTTGCTGCCGCAACTCCCGAAGTCGCTGAGGAGGTTGCTGCCGCAACTCCCGAAGTCGCTGAGGAGGTTGCTGCCGCAACTCCCGAAGTCGCTGAGGAGGTTGCTGCCGCAACTCCCGAAGTCGCTGAGGAGGTTGCTGCCGCAACTCCCGAAGTCGCTGAGGAGGTTGCTGCCGCAACTCACGAAGTCGCTGAGGAGGTTGCTGCCGCAACTCACGAAGTCGCTGAGGAGGTTGCTGCCGCAACTCACGAAGTCGCTGAGGAGGTTGCTGCCGCAACTCCCGAAGTCGCTGAGGAGGTTGCTGCCGCAACTCCCGAAGTCGCTGAGGAGGTTGCTGCCGCAACTCACGAAGTCGCTGAGGAGGTTGCTGCCGCAACTCACGAAGTCGCCGAGGAGGTTGCTGCCGCAACTCACGAAGTCGCCGAGGAGGTTGCTGCCGCAACTCCCGAAGTCGCCGAGGAGGTTGCTGCCGCAACTCCCGAAGTCGCCGAGGAGGTTGCTGCCGCAACTCCCGAAGTCGCCGAGGAGGTTGCTGCCGCAACTCCCGAAGTCGCCGAGGAGGTTGCTGCCGCAACTCCCGAAGTCGCCGAGGAGGTTGCTGCCGCAACTCCCGAAGTCGCCGAGGAGGTTGCTGCCGCAACTCCCGAAGTCGCCGAGGAGGTTGCTGCCGCAACTCCCGAAGTCGCCGAGGAGGTTGCTGCCGCAACTCCCGAAGTCGCCGAGGAGGTTGCTGCCGCAACTCCCGAAGTCGCCGAGGAGGTTGCTGCCGCAACTCCCGAAGTCGCCGAGGAGGTTGCTGCCGCAACTCCCGAAGTCGCCGAGGAGGTTGCTGCCGCAACTCCCGAAGTCGCCGAGGAGGTTGCTGCCGCAACTCCCGAAGTCGCCGAGGAGGTTGCTGCCGCAACTCCCGAAGTCGCTGAGGAGGCTACTGCAACTCTCGAAGTAATTGAAGAGGTTGCTGCAACTCCCGAAATAATTGAAGAGGTTGCTGCAACTCCCGAAATAATTGAAGAGGTTGCTGCAACTCCCGAAGTAATTGAAGAGGTTGCTGCAACTCCCGAAGTAATTGAAGAGGTTGCTGCAACTCCCGAAGTAATTGAAGAGGTTGCTGCAACTCCCGAAGTAATTGAAGGGGTTGCTGCAACTCCCGAAGTAATTGAAGAGGTTGCTGCAACTCCCGAAGTAGTTGAAGAGGTTGCTGCAACTCCCGAAGTAATTGAAGAGGTTGCTGCAACTGGCAAAATAATAGAGGTTGCTCCAACTCCTGAAGTCGATGAAGATGTTTCATCTCCTAAAGTCGGTGACGAGGTTGTTCTAGTTCCCGAAGTTGTTCAGGCTGCTTTAGATATCGATATCGAACTCGCTAAAGTTGTTGCTTTAACTCTCGAGGTCACTGAAGAGGTTGCTTCAGCTCCTGAAATCATAGACAAGGTTGCTGTAGCTTCCGAAGTTACTGAGGAGGTTGCTGCAGCCCCCGAAGTCACTGAAGAGGTTGCTGCAGCTCCCGAAGTCACTGAAGAGGTTGCTGCAGCTCCCGAAGTCACTGAAGAGGTTGCTGCAGCTCCCGAAGTCCCTGAAGAGGTTGCTGCAGCTCCCGAAGTCCCTGAAGAGGTTGCTGCAGCTCCCGAAGTCCCTGAAGAGGTTGCTGCAGCTCCCGAAGTCCCTGAAGAGGTTGCTGCAGCTCCCGAAGTCACTGAAGAGGTTGCTGCAGCTCCCGAAGTCACTGAAGAGGTTGCTGCAGCTCCCGAAGTCACTGAAGAGGTTGCTGCAGCTCCCGAAGTCACTGAAGAGGTTGCTGTAGCTCCCGATGTCACTGAAGAGGTTGGTGCAACTCCCGAAGTCACTGAAGAGGTTGGTGCAGCTCCCGAAATCACTGAAGAGGTTGGTGCAACTCCCGAAGTCACTGAAGAGGTTGCTGCAGCTCCCGAAGTCACTGAAGAGGTTGCTGCAGCTCCCGAAGTCACTGAAGAGGTTGGTGCAGCTCCCGAAGTCACTGAAGAGGTTGCATCAGCTTCCACAGTAAGTAAAGAGATTGCAGAAGGGTTCGAGGCGGTCGAAGCGTTGTTGCCATCAGACATCATAGAGGAAGTTACAAGAACACCTGGGGTTGTTGAAGAGCTTGTACTGGTCTTCGATGATGCTGAAGATGCTTCGTTGGTTTCGGAAGTCATTAACAAAGTAGAGTTGATGGTCGAGTTGGAAGAAGTTTTGTTGGCTTCCGAAGTCATTGGAGAATTATCAGGGTCTGGCGTGCCAGTCATCGGTGGAACTGAACAGGTTTCACCAGTGTCAGAGGCTAGTGAAGAACTTGCACCAGTCTCTGGTGTCACTGAAGAAGTTGCACCAGCCCCAGAGACAATTGAAGAGCTTGTACCAGTACCAGAGGCCATTGAGGAGCTTGCACCAGTCTCTGGTGTCACTGAAGAGGCTGTACCAGCTTCCGAGACCACTGAAGAGGCTGTACCAACTCCCGAGACCACTGAAGAGGCTGTACCAACTCCCGAGACCACTGAAGAGGCTGTACCAACTCCCGAGGCCACTGAAGAGGTTGCACCATCTCCCGAGGCCACTGAAGAGGTTGCACCATCTCCCGAGGCCACTGAAGAGGTTGCACCATCTCCCGAGGCCACTGAAGAGGTTGCACCATCTCCCGAGGCCACTGAAGAGGTTGCACCATCTCCCGAGGCCACTGAAGAGGTTGCATCATCTCCCGAGGCCACTGAAGAGGTTGCACCAGCTTCCGAAGCCAGTGAAGAGGTTGCACAGGCTCCCGAGGCCACTGAAGAAATTGCACCATCTCCCGAGGCCGCAGAAGAAGTTGCACCATCTCCCAAGGCGATTGAAGAGGCTGCACCGGTTTCCGAGGTCCCAGAAGAGGTTGCACCAACTCCTGAGGACGCTGAAGAGGTTGCAGTTTTCGAGGCCACCGAAGAGGTTGCACCAGTTTTCGAGGCCACCGAAGAGGTTGCACCAGTTTCCGAGGCAACTGAAGAAGATGCACCAGTTTCTGAGGTAACTGAAGAGGTTGCACCAGTTTCCGAGGCCACTGAAGAGGCTGCCCCAGCTCCCGAAACTAATGAAGAGGTTGCCCCAGCTCCCGAAACTAATGAAGAGGTTGCACTAACTCTCGAGACCTCTAAAGATGTTGCACCAATTTCCGAGGTCCTAGAAGAGGTTGCACCAATTTCTGAGGTCCCTGAAAAGGTTGCACCAGCTCCCGAAGACGCTGAAGAGGCAACTCCCGATGCCACTGAAGAGGTTGTACCAGCTCCCGAGGCCACTGAAGAGGTTGTACCAGCTCCCGAGACCACTGAAGAGGTTGCACCAGCTCCCGAGACCACTGAAGAGGTTGCACCAGCTCCCGAGACCACTGAAGAGGTTACACCAGCTCCTGAGACTACTGAAGAGATTGCACCAGCTCCCAAGACCACTGAAGAGGTTGCACCATCTCCCGAGGCCACTGAAGAGGTTGCACCCGCTCTCGAGACCACTGAAGAGGTTGCACCCGCTCTCGAGACCACTGAAAAGGTTGCACCAACCCCCGAAATCCCAGAAGATGTTGTACCAGTTCTTGAAGTGATTGAAGAGGTTGCACCTGCCATTGAGTTCCCTGAGGATGCCATAGTTGCGTTTGTACAGGTTGCACTAGCACCTGAAGTTGACGAAGATGTTGCACCAACACCTGAAGTTGAAGATGTCTTGTCAATCTCCGGAGTTGTAGAGGAAGTTGGAGATATCTCTGAAATGATCGAAGAGTCTGAATTAATTTCTGAATTTGTTGAAGAGGTTGCAGCAGTCTTGGAAACTCCTGAAGAACTCGTATCAACTCCTGAAACTGTCGAGGAGGTTGCGGCCGCCCATGAAATTACTGTCGAAGAGGTTGCACCGGACACTGAATCTGTTGTTGAGGTTGCATCAGTGCCTGACAGCATCGAAGAAGTTCCAACAGCTCCTGAAGGTGTTGAGGTTGCACAGATTTCAGAGGTCGGAGAGGTGGCAGCTTCCGAAACTGGTGAAGAGGGTCTCTCGGTCTCAGCTGTTGAAGTGGTTGCAGCAGCTACTGAGGTCGCCGAAGAGGTAGGAATTACTGAAGAGGTGCTAATCACTACTGAAGAGGAATCTGTTTCTAAATCGACTGAAGAAGTGCCGGCCTCTGAGATTATTGAGGAGGTTGCTCCAGTGTTTGAAGTTTTGGATGAGGTCCAAGTCCCCGAAGTTGTCACAAAGGACGTGAACCTAACCGATGCAGTGCCAACGGGCAAGAGTCATGTATTGGAGGTCACCGATCTCCTGGTGGAGTCGCAGGATATTGAGACTGGAACAGGTCATCTTCTAGAGCTGCCAGTGATGGCCGGTATCGAGGAACACCTTCCGGAGGCAGTTGCCATGACCAGCCACCTCTCTCATGATACCTTTAGCTTCATTGAAGGAGCTAGCGAGTCGGGTGCCTTGCCAGGCGAGCTTTTGTCTGGGGTAGCCCCTGCTTCGAAAGGGAGGTCCAAGAGGCATGTAGGCACCGATAGTGACTACATGAAATTCGGGTCAGACGTAGATTTAGAGTCCGGTTCAGGGTCTGATGATGGGGATGAGGAGGGTGTCGAGGTGGGAAGTCCTGTTCCGGACCTGAAGGAGGAAGTGGAGGGCGTCGTCGAAATAGGAGGGCAGGGGAACGCTACCACCGCCAACGCGAGTGCCACACCAACCGAAAGTGCTACTGGAGGATCTCTGGAAGAGACTTCGGTTGATGAGGGTGAGGAGATGGCAGATGTGACACTTGAGATCGTAAAGCCGAAGAGCGCGTCTGCGGTTGTGGGAAAGGGATCGGAGTGTTCTCCTTCAGGAGGATTTTCGGGTTACATGGACACCACGTATTCTGTGTATGACGACGGGGAGGGGTGTAAGCTGAAAATGACGCCCACGAGGCATCATGAGGAGGAGGAGCAACAGCAGCAGGAGCAGCAGCAGCAGGCATGGAACACGGGTTCCAGCGGTCCCATTGTGTTCCAACACTTTACAGACATTTTGAAGTATTTAGACAAAGAAATAGGAGAACAGACCTCAGGATTCTGCAAGGAGGTGCACATCATCCGATCTCAATCGAGGGGTCAGGTCCACTACCAGGTCTTCGTCGGTCTTTCTCCTGTTTCGCTTTATCTGTGTAAAGTGACGAGCACGGAGACGAGGTCGGCTGCCGCCACTCCGTACAGCGACGGAGCCACGGCGGAAGGTGTCGGGGAGGAGGGGGTCGAGAAGACGTTCCCCTTTGCCACCTCGACCCCTCCGTCAGGAGTTCCAGTGAGCAGATACTCGTCCCTTATCGCGCTTTCTAACGGCACCAACGAGACTGTCGTGGCGACGCCCCTGGTGGCGGTGCCGTCAAGTGGCAAAGCGAGAGAGGAAACCGACGACCTCGGGGCCGCGCCCCAGGCCGGCGCGGCAGGGAGTCCCCACCTACAGCTGGCTGCAGGAGGGGACTCCTCTCAGGTGGCAGACATGCCTGACACATATTCAGACGTTGTAGATGAGGCTGTAGTTTACAGTATTAGTAGTGTTGTAAGCACCTCTTTACTCACCCCAGGTAAGTTCGTAGATGGGCTTGAGGACTCCAAACATCCAACAGGGCTTGGGGATCCTGACGAAGGGTATGAGAGCGGGGAGGAGGAGGAGGAGAAAGAAAATGAACTTTTACCTGTGTCCGAGGAGGAGCCTTTGGCAAGCGATACAACTGCTTCAGAGTTGCACGTGGGCATTTTGAAGTGGGCAGGCGAAGTGCAAGCTGAAGGAATGGAAGAATCAACAGTTGTTGCTGAAGTTGATCCTGCAGCTGAAGTTACGGAGCCAGCAGTTGCCATAGTTGAAGAACCAGTGATTTTGGAAGTTGAGGAAACGACAGTTGTTGAAGCTGAGGCAGCGACAATGGTTCTTGAGGTCAAGGTTCTAACAGTTGAAGTCGAATCATCGACAGTTGTTGAGGTCGAATCACCAACGGTTGTGGAGGTCGATGCAACAACGGTTGCTGATATCGAGACACCAACGAGCGTGGAGGTCGAGGCACCAGCGGTCGTTGAGGTGGAGGCTCCAACAGCTATGGATGTGCATATTCCAACGATTGTTGAGATCGAGGAACTCACTGTGGTTGAGGTCGAGGAGCCGACTGTGGTTGAGGTCGAGGAGCCGACTGTGGTTGAGATCGAGGAACCGACTGTGGTTGAGGTCGAGGAGCCAACTGTGGTTGAGGTCGAGGAACCGACTGTGGTTGAGGTCGAGGAGCCGACTGTGGTTGAGGTCGAAGCTCCAACGGTCGTTGAGGTCGAGGCACCAACGGTCGTTGAGGTCGAGGCACCAACGGTCGTTGAGGTCGAAGCACCAACGGTCGTTGAGGTCGAAGCACCAACGGTCGTTGAGGTCGATGCACCAACGGTCGTTGAGGTCGATGCACCAACGGTCGTTGAGGTCGATGCACCAACGGTCGTTGAGGTCGATGCACCAACGGTCGTTGAGGTCGAGGCACCAACGGTCGTTGAGGTCGAGGCTCCAACGGTCGTTGAGGTCGAGGCTCCAACGGTCGTTGAGGTCGAGGCTCCAACGGTCGTTGAGGTCGAGGCTCCAACGGTCGTTGAGGTCGAGGCTCCAACGGTCGTTGAGGTCGAGGCTCCAACGGTCGTTGAGGTCGAGGCTCCAACGGTCGTTGAGGTCGAGGCTCCAACGGTCGTTGAGGTCGAGGCTCCAACGGTCGTTGAGGTCGAGGCTCCAACGGTCGTTGAGGTCGAGGCTCCAACGGTCGTTGAGGTCGAGGCTCCAACGGTCGTTGAGGTCGAGGCTCCAACGGTCGTTGAGGTCGAGGCTCCAACGGTCGTTGAGGTCGAGGCTCCAACGGTCGTTGAGGTCGAGGCTCCAACGGTCGTTGAGGTCGAGGCTCCAACGGTCGTGGAGGTCGAGGCTCCAACGGTCGTGGAGGTCGAGGCTCCAACGGTCGTGGAGGTCGAGGCTCCAACGGTCGTTGAGGTCGAGGCTCCAACGCCCGTGGAGGTCGAGGCTCCAACGCCCGTGGAGGTCGAGGCTCCAACGCCCGTGGAGGTCGAGGCTCCAACGCCCGTGGAGGTCGAGGAGCCAACGCCCGTGGAGGTCGAGGAGCCAACGCCCGTGGAGGTCGAGGAGCCAACGCCCGTGGAGGTCGAGGAGCCAACGCCCGTGGAGGTCGAGGAGCCAACGCCCGTGGAGGTCGAGGAGCCAACGCCCGTGGAGGTCGAGGAACCAACGCCCGTGGAGGTCGAGGAACCAACGCCCGTGGAGGTCGAGGAGCCAACGCCCGTGGAGGTCGAGGAGCCAACGCCCGTGGAGGTCGAGGAGCCAACGCCCGTGGAGGTCGAGGAGCCAACGCCCGTGGAGGTCGAGGAGCCAACGCCCGTGGAGGTCGAGGAGCCAACGCCCGTGGAGGTCGAGGAGCCAACGCCCGTGGAGGTCGAGGAGCCAACGCCCGTGGAGGTCGAGGAGCCAACGCCCGTGGAGGTCGAGGAGCCAACGCTCGTGGAGGTCGAGGAGCTAATCATTGTCGAGGTCTTAGAACCGTCCGTCGTCGAAGTGGAAGAACTGTCCGTCGTCGAAGGCAAGGTCGAGGAACCGTCCGTCGTCGAGGTCGAGGAACCGTCCGTCGTCGAGGTCGAGGAACCGTCCGTCGTCGAGGTCGAGGAACCGTCCGTCGTCGAGGTCGAGGAACCGTCCGTCGTCGAGGTCGAGGAACCGTCCGTCGTCGAGGTCGAGGAACCGTCCGTCGTCGAGGTCGAGGAGCCGTCCGTCGTCGAGGTCGAGGAACAGTCCGTCGTCGAGGTCGAGGAACAGTCCGTCGTCGAGGTCGAGGAACAGTCCGTCGTCGAGGTCGAGGAACAGTCCGTCGTCGAGGTCGAGGAACCGTCTGTCGTCGAGGTCGAGGAACCGTCTGTCGTCGAGGTCGAGGAACCGTCCGTCGTCGAGGTCGACGAACCGTCCGTCGTCGAGGTCGAGGAACCCTCTGTCGTCGAGGTCGAGGAACCGTCCGTCGTCGAGGTCGAGGAACCGTCCGTCGTCGAGGTCGAGGAACCGTCCGTCGTCGAGGTCGAGGAACCCTCTGTCGTCGAGGTCGAGGAACCCTCTGTCGTCGAGGTCGAGGAACCCTCTGTCGTCGAGGCCGAGGAACCCTCTGTCGTCGAGGTCGAGGAACCCTCTGTCGTCGAGGCCGAGGAACCCTCTGTCGTCGAGGCCGAGGAACCCTCTGTCGTCGAGGCCGAGGAACCCTCTGTCGTCGAGGTCGAGGAACCCTCTGTCGTCGAGGTCGAGGAACCCTCTGTCGTCGAGGTCGAGGAACCCTCTGTCGTCGAGGTCGAGGAACCCTCTGTCGTCGAGGTCGAGGAACCCTCTGCCGTCGAGGCCGAGGAACCCTCTGTCGTCGAAGCCGAGGAACCCTCTGCCGTCGAGGTCGAGGAACTGTCCGCCGTTGCAGTCGAGGAACCGTCCGCCGTTGCGGTCGAGGAACCGTCCGCCGTTGCGGTCGAGGAACCGTCCGCCGTTGCGGTCGAGGAACCGTCCGCCGTTGCGGTCGAGGAACCGTCCGCCGTTGCGGTCGAGGAACCGTCCGCCGTTGAGGTCGAGGAACCGTCCGCCGTTGAGGTCGAGGAACCGTCCGCCGTTGAGGTTATGGAACCAGGCTTTGTCGAAGAGGAAGAGCTAGAAATAATTGCTGGGGAAATAAAAGAAATGGAAACTCTGTCGACAGAAGATATTGAAACAACAGCGGCAGCATTGGAAGATGGCGATGAAGAACCTCCCGAAGAGGTAGTTAGAGTATCACTCAAAGCGGAAGCTCCCGAGGCGCCAGTCCTTAAGGCCGCTGTAATGGCACCACCCGAGCCAGAATTCGATCCCGGGTTGCACCCCACCCAGACAGAGTTCGGAGAAAGGGAAACATCGGTAACAGACCTGGACACCCTTATCCAGGAGGCACTAGCGTACGAGGAACACAGTGAGAGAGACATAAATCCTCACGAGGAGCGAGTCAGGAGACATACCATGCTTGAAGAAAAAACTCTCGAACTTGGAGGGGCTCAAATGACTCTCCTCGAGGAGTTCATGGTCGAAGAGTCGCAACTTGGTGTTGTAGATGTAGATTCCATCCCTGTGACAGAAATCGCAAAAGAAAGTGTCCTGTTCTTCGAGGAGCAGATGTATGGTGGTGATGAAGAAAATCTTGGTGAAGTTGGTCAACTTCTTGGTGAAAAAATGGAGGATAAGGCGAGTACCATTGAGGACGACCTAGATGAACTGATGAATCAGGTTGTGGTATCTGAGAATGCGGACGCATTGGACGAGTGGAGTGAGATGGAGCCCGGTGAATTCACCGAGCTGGACCACTCGATCGAAGAAGTCGTCAGAATGCCCGAGGAAGAATTTGAGAAATCTGTTGAAGTTACCGAAATCTTAGAGACAAGCGAAGAGGTCGCCAAAGCTCCAGTGACTGAGGAGGTCGTCGAAGAATTAATGGAAGATGTCGAAGCTACAGTAACAAAAGAGGTCATCGAGGCTCCAGTAGAGGAAGAGGACGTCGGAGCTCCATTGGCCGAAGAGGTCGTTGAGGTTCCAGTGACCGAAGAGGTCGTCGAAGCTCCAGTGACCGAAGAGTTCGTCGAAGCTCCATTGACCGAAGAGGTCGTGGAAGCTCCAGTGACCGAAGAGGTCGTGGAAGCTCCATTGACCGAAGAGGTCGTGGAAGCTCCATTGACCGAAGAGGTCGTGGAAGCTCCATTAACCGAAGAGGTCGTGGAAGCTCCAGTGACCGAAGAGGTCGTGGAAGCTCCAGTGACCGAAGAGGTCGTGGAAGCTCCAGTGACCGAAGAGGTCGTGGAAGCTCCAATGACCGAAGAGGTCGTGGAAGCGCCAGTGACCGAAGAGGTCATGGAAGCTCCAGTGACCGAAGAGGTCGTCGAGGTTCCAGTGACCGAAGAGGTGGTTCAAGCTCCAGTGACCGAAGAGATGGTTCAAGCTCCAGTGACCGAGATGGTTGAAGCTCCAGTGACCGAAGAGGTGGTCGAAGCTCTAGTGACCGAAGAGGTAGTCGAAGCTCCAATAACCGAAGAGGTGGTCGAAACTCCAGTAACCGAAGAGGTGGTCAAAGCTCCAGTTACCGAAGAGGTGGTCGAAGCTCCAGTGACCGAAGAGGTGGTCGAAGCTCCAGTGACCGAAGAGGTGGTCGAAGCTCCAATAACCGAAGAGGTGGTCGAAACTCCAGTAACCGAAGAGGTGGTCGAAGCTTCAGTGACCGAAGAGGTGGTCGAAGCTCCAGTGACCGAAGAGGTGGTCGAAGCTCCATTGACCGAAGAGGTGGTCGAAGCTCCATTGACCGAAGAGGTGGTCGAAGCTCCAGTGACCGAAGATGTGGTCGAAGCTCCAGTGACCGAAGAAGTGGTCGAAGCTCCACTGACCGAAGAAGTGGTCGAAGCTCCAGTGATCGAAGAGGTGGTCGAAGCTCCAGTAACCGAAGAGTTCGTCGAAGTTCCATTGACCAAAGAGGTGATCGAAGCTCCATTGACTGAAGAGGTGGTCGAAGCTCCAGTGACCGAAGATGTGGTCGAAGCTCCAGTGACCGAAGAGGTCGTGGAAGCTCCAGTGACCGAAGAGGTCGTGGAAGCTCCAGTGACCGATGAGGTCATCGAAGCTCCAGTGACCGAAAAGGTGGTCGAAGCTCCAGTGACCGAAGTGGTGGTCGAAGCTCCAGTGACCGAAGTGGTCGAAGCTCCAGCGACTGAAGAGGTTGTCGAATCTCCTTTGACCGAAGAGGTAGTCGAAGCCCCAGTGACCGAAGATGTGGTCGAAGCTCCATTGACCGAAGAGGTCGTCGAAGCTTTATTGACCGAAGAGGTTGTCGAAGCTCTATTGACCGAAGAGGTGGTCGAAGCTCTATTGACCGAAGAGGTGGTCGAAGCTCTATTGACCGAAGAGGTCGTCGGAGCTCCAGTGACCGAAGAGGTCGTCGAAGCTTCATTGACCGAAGAGGTCGTCGAAACTTCATTGACCGAAGAGGTCGTCGAAGCTCCAGTGACCGAAGAGGTCGTCGAAGTTTTATTGACCGAAGAGGTCGTGAAAGCTCCAGTGACCGAAGAGGTGGTCGAAGCTACAGTGACCGAAGAGGTGGTCGAAGCTCCAGTGACCGAAGAGGTCATCGAAGCTCCAGTGACCGAAGAGGTCGTGGAAGCTCCAGTGACCGAAGAGGTGGTCGAAGCTCCAATGACTGAAGAGGTCGTGGAAACCCCAGTGACCGAAAAGGTTGTGGAAGCTCCATTGACCGAAGAGGTCGTGGAAGCTCCATTTACCGAAGAGGTCGTGGAAGCTCCATTGACAGAAGAGTTCGTCGAATCTCCTTTGACCGAAGAGGTACTAGAAGCTCCATTGACCAAAAAGTTCGTCGAAGCTCCACTGACCAAAGAGTTCGACGAATCTCCACTGACCGAAGATACCATCGAAGCTCCATTGACCGAAGAGGTCTTCGAAGCCCCATTGACAGAAGAGGTCTTCGAAGCCCCATTGACAGAAGAGGTCGTCGAAGCTCCAGTGACTGAAGAGGTCGTCGAACCTCCAGTGACCGAAGAGGTGGTCGAAGCTCGAGTGACCGAAGAAGTGGTCGAAGCTCCAGTGACCGAAGAGGTGGTCGAAGCTCTAGTGACCGAAGAGGTGGTCGAATCTCCAGCGATCGAAGAGGTGGTCGAATCTCCAGTGACCGAAGAGGTGATCGAATCTCCAGTGACCGAAGAGGTGGTCGAATCTCCAGTGACCGAAGAGGTGGTCGAAGCTCCAGTGACCGAAGAGGTTGTCGAAGCTCCAGTGACCGAAGAGGTTGTCGAAGCTCCAGTGACAGAAGAGGTCGTGGAAGCTTCATTGTCCGAAGAGGTGGTCGAAACCCCAGTGACCGAAGAGGTGGTCGAAGCCCCAGTGATCGAAGAGGTGGTCGAAGCCCCAGTGATCGAAGAGGTGGTCGAAGCCCCAGTAATCGAAGAGGTGGTCGAAGACCCAGTGACCGAAGAGGTGATCGAAGCCCCAGTGACCGAAAAGGTGGTCGAAGCCCCAGTGACCGAAAAGGTGGTCGAAGCCCCAGTGACCGAAAAGGTGGTCGAAGCCCCAGTGACCGAAGAGGTGGTCGAAGCCCCAGTGATCGAAGAGGTCGAAGCTTTATTGACCGAAGAAGTCGTCGAAGCTTTATTGACCGAAGAAGTCGTCGAAGCTTTATTGACCGAAGAGGTCGAAGGTCCATTGAGTGAAGAGGTGGTCGAAGCTCTATTGTCCGAAGAGGTGGTCGAAGCTCTTTTGATCGAAGAGGTGGTCGAAGCTCCAGTGACTGAAGAGGTCATTCAAGCTCCATTGACCAAAGAGGTGGTCGAAGCTGTATTGACCGAAGAGGTGGTCGAAGCTCCAGTGACCGAAAAGGTGGTCGAGGCTCCATTGACCGAAGAGATCGTGGAAGCTCCAGTGACCGAAGAGGTCGTGGAAGCTCTATTGACCAAAGAGGTCGTGGAAGCTCCATTGACCGAAGAGATCGTGGAAGCTCCATTGACCGAAGAGGTCGTGGAAGCTCCATTGACCGAAGAGGTCGTGGAAGCTCCATTGACCGAAGAGGTCGTGGAAGCTCCATTGACCGAAGAGGTCGTGCGAGCTCCATTGACCGAAGAGGTCGTGGAAGCTCCAATGACCGAAGAGGTCGTGGAAGCTCCAGTGACAGAAGAGGTCGTGGAAGCTCCAGTGACCGAAGAGGTTGTGGAAGCTCCAGTGACCGAAGAGGTCGTGGAAGCTCCAATGACCGAAGAGGTCGTGGAAGCTCCAGTGACCGAAAAATTCGTGGAAGCTCCAGTGACCGAAGAGTTCGTGGAAGCTTCAGTGACCGAAGAGGTGGTCGAAGCTCCAGTGACCGAAAAGGTGGAAGCTCCATTGACCGAAGAGGTGGAAGCTCCAGTAACCGAAGAGGTGGTCGAGGCTACAGTGACCGAAGAGGTCGTGGAAGCTCCAATGACCGAAGAGGTCGTGGAAGCTCCAGTGAGTGAAGAGGTCGTGGAAGCTCCAGTGACTGAAGAGGAGGTGGAAGCTCCAGTGACTGAAGAGGTCATGGAAGCTCCAGTGACTGAAGAGGTCGTGGAGGCTCCAGTGCTCGAAGAGGTTGTAGAGGCTCCAGTGCTCGAAGAGGTCGTGGAGGCTCCAGTGACTGAAGAGGACGTGGAGGCTCCAGTGACTGAAGAGGTCGTGGAAGCTCCAGTGACTGAAGAGGTCATGGAAGCTCCAGTGACTGAAGAGGACGTGGAGGCTCCAGTGCTCGAAGAGGTTGTAGAGGCTCCAGTGCTCGAAGAGGTCGTGGAGGCTCCAGTGACTGAAGAGGGCGTGGAGGCTCCAGTGACTGAAGAGGTCGTGGAAGCTCCAGTGACTGAAGAGGTCGTGGAAGCTCCAGTGACTGAAGAGGTCGTGGAAGCTCCAGTGACTGAAGAGGTCGTGGAAGCTCCAGTGACTGAAGAGGAAGCTCCATTGACCGAAGAGGTCGAATCTCTAGTGACCGAGGAGGTGGTCGAAGCTCCAGTGACCGAAGAGGTGGTCGAATCTCCAGTGACCGAAGAGGTGGTCGAATCTCCAGTGACCGAAGAGGTGGTCGAATCTCCAGTGACCGAAGAGGTGGTCGAATCTCCAGTGACCGAAGAGGTCGAATCTCCAGTGACCGAAGAGGTCGAAGCTCCATTGATCGAAAAGGTGGTCGAAGCTCCAGTGACCGTAGAGTTCGTCGAAGCTCCAGTGACCGACGAGTTCGTCGAAGCTCTAGTGACCGAAGAGTTCGTCGAAGCTCCAGTGACCGAAGAGTTCGTCGAAGCTCCAGTGACCGAAGAGTTCGTCGAAGCTCCAGTGACCGAAGAGTTCGTCGAAGCTCCAGTGACCGAAGAGTTCGTCGAAGCTCCAGTGACCGAAGAGTTCGTCGAAGCTCCAGTGACCGAAGAGTTCGTCGAAGCTCCAGTGACCGAAGAGTTCGTCGAAGCTCCAGTGACCGAAAAGTTCGTCGAAGCTCCTGTGACCGAAGAGGTGGTCGAAGCTCCTGTTACCGAAGAGGTGGTCCAAGCCTTGGAAGTGGAAGCTCCATTGACCGAAGAGGTCGTGGAAGCTTCATTGACCGAAGAGGTGGTGGAAGCTCCATTGACCGAAGAGGTGGTGGAAGCTCCATTGACCGAAGAGGTCGTGGAAGCTCCAGTGACCGAAGAGGTCGTGGAAGCTCCAGTGACCGAAGAGGTGGTGGAAGCTCCAGTGACCGAAGAGGTCGTGGAAGCTCCAGTGACCGAAGAGGTGGAAGCTCCAGTGACCGAAGAGGTCGTGGAAGCTCCATTGACCGAAGAGGTCGTGGAAGCTCCATTGACCGAAGAGGTCGTGGAAGCTCCAGTGACCGAAGAGGTGGTCGAAGCTCCAGTGACCGAAGAGGTCGTGGAAGCTCCAGTGACCGAAGAGGTCGTGGAGGCTCCAATGACCGAAGAGGTCGTGGAAGCTCCAGTAACCGAAGAGGTCGTGGAAGCTCCAGTGATCGAAGAGGTGGTCGAAGCTCCAGTAACCGAAGAGGTGGTCGAAGCTCCAGTAACCGAAGAGGTGGTCGAAGCTCCAGTGACCGAAGAGGTGGTCGAAGCTCCAGTGACCGAAGAGGTGGTCGAAGCTCCAGTGACCGAAGAAGTGGTCGAACCTTCAGTGACCGAAGAAGTGGTCGAAGCTCCAGTGACCGAAGAGTTGGTCGAAGCTCCAGTGACCGAAGAGGTGGTCGAAGCTCCAGTGACCGAAGAGGTGGTCGAAGCTCCAGTGACCGAAGAGGTGGTCGAAGCTCCAGTGACCGAAGAGGTGGTCGAAGCTCCAGTGACCGAAGAGGTGGTCGAGGCTCCAGTGACCGAAGAGGTGGTCGAGGCTCCAGTGACCGAAGAGGTGGTCGAGGCTCCAGTGACCGAAGAGGTGGTCGAGGCTCCAGTGACCGAAGAGTTCGTCGAGGCTCCAGTGACCGAAGAGTTCGTCGAAGCTCCAGTGACCGAAAAGTTCGTCGAAGCTCCAGTGACCGAAAAGTTCGTCGAAGCTCCAGTGACCGAAAAGTTCGTCGAAGCTCCAGTGACCGAAGAGTTCGTCGAAGCTCCAGTGACCGAAGAGGTGGTCGAATCTCCAGTGACCGAAGAGGTGGTTGAAGCCCCAGTGACCGAAGAGGTGGTCGAAGCCCCAGTGACCGAAGAGGTGGTTGAAGCCCCAGTGACCGAAGAGGTGGTCGAAGCTCCAGTGACCGAAGAGGTGATCGAAGCTTCAGTGACCGAAGAGGTGATCGAAGTTCCATTGACCGAAGAGGTCGTCGTAGCTTTATTGACCGAAGAGGTCGTCGAAGCTCCATTGACTGAAGAGGTGGTCGAAGCTCCATTAACTGAAGAGGTGGTCGAAGCTTTATTGACCGAAGAGGTGGTCGAAGCTTTATTGACCGAAGAGGTGGTCGAAGCTTTATTGACCGAAGAGGTGGTCGAAGCTTTATTGACCGAAGAGGTGGTCGAAGCTCTATTGATCGAAGAGGTCGAATCTCCAGTGACTGAAGAGGTGGTTGAAGCTTCATTGACCGAAGAGGTGGTCGAAGCTCTAGTGACCGAAAAGGTCGAAGCTCCTGTGACTGAAGAGATGGTCGAAGCTCCAGTGACCGAAGAGGTGGTCGATGCTCCAGTGACCGAAGAGGTGGTCGATGCTCCAATGACCGAAGAGGTGGTCGATGCTCCAGTGACCGAAGAGGTGGTCGATGCTCCAGTGACCGAAGAGGTGGTCGATGCTCCATTGACCGAAGAGGTCGTGGAAGCTCCAGTGACCGAAGAGGTCGTGGAAGCTCCAGTGACCGAAGATGTGGTCGAAGCTCCAGTGACCGAAGAGGTGGTCGAAGCTCCAGTGACCGAAGAGGTGGTCGAAGCTCCATTGACCGAAGAGGTGGTCGAAGCTCCATTGACCGAAGAGGTGGTCGAAGCTCCATTGACCGAAGAGGTGGTCGAAGCTCCATTGACCGAAGAGGTGGTCGAAGCTCCAGTAACCGAAGAGGTGGTCGAAGCTCCAGTAACCGAAGAGGTGGTCGAAGCTCCAGTAACCGAAGAGGTGGTCGAAGCTCCAGTAACCGAAGAGGTGGTCGAAGCTCCAGTAACCGAAGAGGTGGTCGAAGCTCCAGTAACCGAAGAGGTGGTCGAAGCTCCAGTGACCGAAGAGTTGGTCGAAGCTCCAGTGACCGAAGAGTTGGTCGAAGCTCCAGTGACCGAAGATGTGGTCGAAGCTCCAGTGACCGAAGATGTGGTCGAAGCTCCAGTGACCGAAGATGTGATCGAAGCTCCAGTGACCGAAGATGTGGTCGAAGCTCCAGTGACCGAAGATGTGGTCGAAGCTCCAGTGACCGAAGATGTGGTCGAAGCTCCAGTGACCGAAGATGTGGTCGAAGCTCCAGTGACCGAAGATGTGGTCGAAGCTCCAGTGACCGAAGATGTGGTCGAAGCTCCAGTGACCGAAGAGGTGGTCGAAGCTCCAGTGACCGAAGATGTGGTCGAAGCTCCAGTGACCGAAGATGTGGTCGAAGCTCCAGTGACCGAAGATGTGGTCGAAGCTCCAGTGACCGAAGAGGTGGTGGAAGGTCCAGTGACCGAAGAGGTGATCGAAGGTCCAGTGACCGAAGAGGTGATCGAAGGTCCAGTGACCGAAGAGGTGGTCGAAGCTCCAGTGACCGAAGAGGTGGTCGAAGCTCCAGTGACCGAAGAGGTGGTCGAAGCTCCAGTGACCGAAGAGGTGGTCGAAGCTCCAGTGACCGAAGAGGTGGTCGAAGCTCCAGTGACCGAAGAGGTGGTCGAAGCTCCAGTGACCGAAGAGGTGGTCGAAGCTCCAGTGACCGAAGAGGTGGTCGAAGCTCCAGTGACCGAAGAGGTGGTCGAAGCTCCATTGACCGAAGAGTTCGTGGAAGCTTCATTGACCGAAGAGGTGATCGAAGGTCCAGTGATCGAAGAGTTCGTCGAATCTCCAGTGACCGAAGAGGTGGTCGAATCTCCAGTGACCGAAGAGGTGGTCGAATCTCCAGTGACCGAAGAGGTGGTCGAATCTCCAGTGACCGAAGAGGTGGTCGAATCTCCAGTGACCGAAGAGGTGGTCGAATCTCCAGTGACCGAAGAGGTGGTCGAAGCCCCAGTGACCGAAGAGGTGGTCGAAGCCCCAGTGACCGAGGAGGTGGTCGAAGCCCCAGTGACCGAAGAGGTCGTGGAAGCCCTAGGGACCGAAGAGGTCGAAGCCCTAGTGACCGAAGAGGTCGTTGTAGCTTTATTGACTGAAGAGGTCGTCGAAGCTCCATTGACTGAAGAGGTCGTCGAAGCTCCATTGACTGAAGAGGTCGTCGAAGCTCCATTGACTGAAGAGGTCGTCGAAGCTCCATTGACTGAAGAGGTCGTCGAAGCTCCATTGACTGAAGAGGTCGTCGAAGCTCCATTGACTGAAGAGGTCGTCGAAGCTCCATTGACTGAAGAGGTCGTCGAAGCTCCATTGACTGAAGAGGTCGTCGAAGCTCCATTGACTGAAGAGGTCGTCGAAGCTACATTGACTGAAGAGGTCGTCGAAGCTCTATTGACAGAAGAGGTCGAATCTCCAGTGACTGAAGAGGTTGTTGAAACTTCAGTGACCGAAGAGGTGGTTGAAGCTCCTGTGACCGAAGAGGTGGTTGAAGCTCCTGTGACCGAAGAGGTGGTTGAAGCTACTGTGACCGAAGAGGTCGAGGTTCCATTGACCGAAGAGATGGTCGAAGCTCCTGTGACCGAAGAGGTGGTCGAAGCTCCAATGACCGAAGAGGTGGTCGAAGCTCCAGTGACCGAAGAGGTGGTCGAAGCTCCAATGACCGAAGTGGTCGAAGCTCCAGTGACCGAAGAGGTCATCGAAGCTCTATTGACCGAAGAGGTCATCGAAGCTCTATTGACCGAAGAGGTCATCGACGTTCTATTGACCGAAGACGTCGAATCTCTATTGCCCGAAGAGGTCGAAGTTCCATTGACCGAAAAGGTCATCGAAGATCCAGGGACCGAAAAGGTCGCCGAAGCTCCAGTGACCGAAGAGTTCGTCGAAGCTTCAGTGACCGAAGAGGTGGTCGAATCTCCAGTGACCGAAGAGATCGTCGAATCTCCAGTACTCGAAGCGGTCGTCGAATCTCCAGTGACCGAAGAGGTCGTCGAATCTCCAGTGACCGAAGAGGTCGTCGAATCTCCAGTGACCGAAGAGGTGGTCGAATCTTCAGTGACCGAAGAGGTGGTCGAATCTCCAGTGACCGAAGAGGTCGTCGAATCTCCAGTGACCGAAGAGTTCGTGGAAGCTCCAAGGACCGAAGAGTTCGTGGAAGCTCCAGCGACCGAAGAGTTCGTGGAAGCTCCAGCGACCGAAGAGTTCGTTGAAGCTCCAGCGACCGAAGAGTTCGTTGAAGCTCCAGCGACCGAAGAGTTCGTTGAAGCTCCAGCGACCGAAGAGTTCGTTGGAGCTCCAGCGACCGAAGAGTTCGTTGAAGCTCCAGCGACCGAAGAGTTCGTTGAAGCTCCAGCGACCGAAGAGTTCGTTGAAGTTCTAGCGACCGAAGAGTTCGTTGAAGTTCCAGCGACCGAAGAGTTCGTTGAAGCTCCAGTGACCGACGAGGTCGAAGCTGTAAATATTGAGGAGATTGCTGAAGTTCCAGTTACTGAAGAAGTCGCTGAAGTTCCAGTTACTGAAGAAGTCGCTGAAGTTCCAGTTACTGAAGAAGTCGCTGAAGTTCCAGTTACTGAAGAAGTCGCTGAAGTTCCAGTTACTGAAGAAGTCGCTGAAGTTCCAGTAACTGAAGAAGTCGCTGAAGTTCCAGTTACTGAAGAAGCCGCTGAAGTCCCAGTTACTGAAGAAGTCGCTGAAGTCCCAGTTACTGAAGAAGTCGCTGAAGTCCCAGTTACTGAAGAAGTCGCTGAAGTCCCAGTTACTGAAGAAGTCGCTGAAGTCCCAGTTACTGAAGAAGTCGCTGAAGTCCCAGTTACTGAAGAAGTCGCTGAAGTCCCAGTTACTGAAGAAGTCGCTGAAGTCCCAGTTACTGAAGAAGTCGCTGAAGTCCCAGTTACTGAAGAAGTCGCTGAAGTCCCAGTTACTGAAGAAGTCGCTGAAGTCCAAGTTACTGAAGAAGTCGCTGAAGTCCCAGTTACTGAAGAAGTCGCTGAAGTCCCAGTTACTGAAGAAGTCGCTGAAGTCCCAGTTACTGAAGAAGTCGCTGAAGTCCCAGTTACTGAAGAAGTCGCTGAAGTCCCAGTTACTGAAGAAGTCGCTGAAGTCCCAGTTACTGAAGAAGTCGCTGAAGTCCCGGTTACTGAAGAAGTCGCTGAAGTCCCGGTTACTGAAGAAGTCGCTGAAGTCCCGGTTACTGAAGAAGTCGCTGAAGTCCCGGTTACTGAAGTCGCTGAAGTCCCGGTTACTGAAGAAGTCGCTGAAGTCCCGGTTACTGAAGAAGTCGCTGAAGTCCCGGTTACTGAAGAAGTCGCTGAAGTCCCGGTTACTGAAGAAGTCGCTGAAGTCCCGGTTACTGAAGAAGTCGCTGAAGTCCCGGTTACTGAAAAAGTCGCTGAAGTCCCAGTTACTGAAGAAGTCGCTGAAGTCCCGGTTACTGAAGAAGTCGCTGAAGTCCCAGTTACTGAAGAAGTCGCTGAAGTCCCAGTTACTGAAGAAGTCGCTGAAGTCCCAGTTACTGAAGAGGTCGCTGAAGTCCCAGTTACTGAAGAGGTCGCTGAAGTCCCAGTTACTGAAGAGGTCGCTGAAGTCCCAGTTACTGAAGAGGTCGCTGAAGTCCCAGTTACTGAAGAGGTCGCTGAAGTTCCAATTATCGAAGAGGTCTCTGCAGTTCCAGATACTGAAGAGGTCTCTGAAGTTCCAGTTACCGAAGAGGTCGTTGAAGTTCCAGTTACTGAGGAGGTGACTGAAGTCGCATTCACAGAAGAGGTGGTAGAATCTGAAGTGACCCTGAAGGAAGAAATTGTCGAAGTGCGAGAGGCTATTACCGAAGTAACTGAAGTACTTGAAACTCTTGCCGTTGAAGACGTCACTGAAGTAACTGAAGTTCCAGATACGGAAGAAGTACTCGAAATGTCGGTTGTTGAAGTGTTGATCAAAGATTCAGAGGCGGAAATGGTTCCTGAAATTCTAGTGATGGACGTGACGGAAGCATTTGAGACTGAAGAAGTTCTTGAGCTTTCCATTATTGAGGAGCTGATGGAAGTTCCAGTGACTGAAGAGCCTAAAATGGACGAGGTTGAAGTTTTAGTGTTGGAGGAAGTCTCTGAAGTCGTGGAGGATGAGATTAAGACTCCTGCTGAAGAGGTATCCATGGTTCGTGTTGTTGAAGAGGTCACTGATGCTCCTGTTGTTGAAGAGGCATCTGAGGTTTCTTTTGCTGAAGAGATGTCTGATGTTTCTGATAAAGAGGTTACCGAAGTTCCTGTCATTGAAGAGATACCTGAGATTCCTGTTGTTGAAGAGGTCGCTGAAGTTTCTGTTGTTGAAGAGGTTATCGAAGTTCCTGTTGTTGAAGAGGCACCTGAGGTTTCTGTTGCTGGAGAGATGTCTGATGTTTCTGTTGAAGAGGTTAGCGAAGTTTCCGTTGTTGGAGAGGTTACCGAAGTTTCCGTTGAAGAGGTTACAGAAGTTCCCGTTGTTGAAGAGGTTAGCGAAGTTCCCGTTGTTGAAGAGGTTAGCGAAGTTCCCGTTGTTGAAGAGGTTAGCGAAGTTCCCGTCGAGGAGGTAAGCCAAGTTCCCGTCGGAGAGATTACCGAGGTTCCCGTTGTCGAAGAGGTTACCGAGGTTCCCGTCGTCGAAGAGGTTACCGAATTTCCCGTCGTCGAAGAGGTTACCGAATTTCCCGTCGTCGAAGAGGTTACCGAATTTCCCGTCGTCGAAGAGGTTACCGAAGTTCTCGTCGTCGAAGAGGTTGCCGAAGTTCCCGTCGTCGAAGAGGTTACCGAAGTTCCCGTCGTCGAAGAGGTTACCGAAGTTCCCGTTGTTGAAGAGGTTACCGAAGTTCCCGTTGTTGAAGAGGTTACCGAAGTTCCCATTGTTGAAGAGGTTACCGACGTTCCCATTGTTGAAGAGGTTACCGACGTTCCCGTTGTTGAAGAGGTTACCGACGTTCCCGTTGTTGAAGAGGTTACCGACGTTCCCGTTGTTGAAGAGGTTGCCGAAGTTCCCGTTGTTGAAGAGGTTGTTGAAGTTCCCGTTGTTGAAGAGGTTGCCGAAGCTCCCGTTGTTGAAGAGGTTACCGAGGCTCCCGTTGTTGAAGAGGTTGCCGAAGCTCCCGTTGTTGAAGAAGTTGCCGAAGTTCCCGTTGTTGAAGATGTTAGCGAAGTTCCCGTCGAGGAGGTTGCCGAAGTTCCCGTTGTTGATGAAGTTATCGAAATTCCCGTTGTTGAAGAGGTTGCCGAAGTTCCCGTTGTTGAAAAGGTTACTGAAGTTCCTGTCGTTGAAGACACACCTGATGTTTCTATTGTTGAAGAAGCACCTGATGTTTCTTTTGTTGAAGAGGCACCTGAAGTTCCTGTTGTTGAAGAGGGTATCGAAGTTCCCGTTGTTGAAGAGGCACCTGAGGGTCCTGTTGTTGAAGACGCGGCTGAGGTCTCTCTTGTTAAGAAAGTTACTGAACTTCCTGTTGTTGAAGATGTACCTGAGGTTCCTGTTGTTGAAGAGGTCACAGAAGTGCTTGGTGAAGTTATGGAGGTTCTTGTAGAAGAGGTTACTGAAGGCCCTCTTCCTGAGATTATAGATGTTCCCGTCATTGAAGAGGGAGAACCTCCTGGTGAGGTGATCACTGTTGAAGAAATTACGGAAGAGATTGTTGACAAAGAACTTGTGCATGACACAACTGATGAACCAGAGGAGCAAATTGTGGACAAAGTTCCTAAAGTGATGGATACTGTACATATTGAAGGTATTCTTGTCAAACACTGTGTTGTATCAGTAGAAGTGCCTCAGTATCCTGTAAGTAGATATTACTTTGTATTGGATCTCTTGATCAAAATATTTTTCTTTATTTCATAACATTGTGTAAAATATAAAAGGCTGTCCCATGTATTAATGCTCTTGCAAATTTGATTGTTGGATTTGAGCAAAAATAGACAAACACTGTATTTGATGATGCAGTGTGTATTTTGAACAGTGTTTCCATTCAAGTATGTATCAAGGTGTTTATCAGTATCTTGTATTAGTTTAGAATTTTTTAGATTTTGTTGCATATTTTTGTTGTTTATTAGAGCATATAGGTTTTATTTTATCCAGTATGAATACCAGTATACACATGAATGTGTGTCTGTGTCTATTTTGTATTTGTAAATACCCATTTAAGTAATGATGCATAAGCTATTATTCTCAAGTTGTTCTCTTTATGGTTGAATTTTGTGAAACAGAAAATTTAGATGACATGATTGTTTTTCATTTCACAATTTTTGTATACTTATCTTTTTTTTTTTATTATTTACCAGATGACAGAGTTGAAGAGGAGGACTTGCCACCACAGGAGTTTGATACAGAAGAGGAATCCTTCCTTGCTCAGGCAGAAGAGCAGTTCGTAAGTATCCTCTGACTTGTCTTTTTTTTTTTTTTTTTCCCAAACATTTGAGAGGCTATCTTAAATTGGCATCTTATTCTTGCATTTAGTTAAATATGATTGGTTAATTTTTTGTATATATATATATATATATATAGATATATGTATTTACCTAGTTGTATTATACGGGAAGGGGAGCTATGCTCGTGGTGAGTCTTTTTATCTCTCAACATCTAGTTTCTTAAATTCTTGTATGGTGTTTGCACACAATATTATTTCATCTGTTTTAGACACCACTCTGTGTGGATTTTTTTTTTTTTTTTCCCTCCTTCAGATATCTTCTGTATCCTTTTTGAGTTTTTCATCCCCTTGTTTTTCTTCTATCCCACTTCAATAAGTGGCCAGTAGATCGCATCTTTCTCTTCTTTGTTCTGGGGTAGGTAGTTCCAGTTTAGACAGTCTTGCTCGCATGTAAATTTTGAAAGTGTTGTGGCCATCTTTGTTGTTGCCCTTTAGATTCTTTCTATTTTCCCTCGGTAAATACAACTAGGTAAATACACAAAAAGCAAAGACAAAGATGGCACCAACACTTTCCAAATTGACATATGAACAAAAATTGTCCATATTGGAACTACCAACTCTGGAACAAAGAGGAGAAAGAGAAGATCTAGTGACTATAGAATCATGAAAGGAATGGAAGTCCTTGATAGAGATAATTTATTAAAGTGGGACAATGGAAAAACAAGAGGACATGAAAAGAAACTCAAAAAGGATAATTATAGAAGAGATCTGAAAAAGAATAGCTTCCCACACAGAGTGGTGGAAACCTGGAATAAATTAGATAAGGTAACAGTGTGTGCAAACACCATTCAAGATTTTAAGAAAAAACTTGATGCTGAAAGATACAAAGACAGGTCACTATGAGCATAGCTCCTTTTCCGTATAATACAACTAGATAAATAAAACTAGGTAAATACACATGCACTTAGAATAGTGCATACACACATGCATTCATGTGTGAGTATGTATGTGTTGATTTGTTCGATGCTAATTCCTGAAATACACTGACATAGTATATAGACATGGTTCAGCTAAGAGCTAGTGATTTTATGCTTCATGTCTGGTTTTAATGTGAAGGGTGGCAAGGGGGATGGGTGTCAGTCCACATAGACCAGTGTTTCCCAACCTTTTTTGGACTAGCGCCCCCTTTGGACACAAGTTTTTATCAGTGCCTCCCTCCCTCGCCCCTATCAAATCAAATTTTGATTGCTAGGTATAATAGATTTATCTTGCATTGCAAAATAAGTCTTGATGGCCTCATGGCTTCATTTGAAAATACTTTCTCATAAACCACATTGGTTATTGTGGATTTTTAGAAGTAATATATACCTAGACTTCAAATATTCTACACTGTTGCCAATGTTTTCTCTTTTCCAACATAATGGGTAAATTAAAGCACAAAAAATAAACTAAATTACAATACCAAAAAAAAATCATGAATAGTGACAGCCTGCAGTCACTGCCAACTCCTCAACTATTAACTTCTTCAATACAATGACTCCTTTGTATGCATCATGAGCCGTAAGTGGGGTATACGAGAATGTTGGCCTCCTTATTATATATATATTTTGTTGCTGAGTGACCCTCAAATTCTGTGAACAGGCTTGAAAGAGGAGTATAACAGCAGTAACTTTGTTTTGTAATACGGATATTGTAATGCATCATTGTAGATCAAGCTATTTGATGTGCTTGCAAATATTTGACTTGTATTGAAGAGGTTAAGCCTACTGAGGAACAACTGCAGGGGGAGGGTGCAAGTTTATCAACTTGTAAAATAATATCACTAAAGTGATAGGGTTGATGAAAGAGTATTAGGATGGTTTGGACACATGGAAAGAATGAGTGAAGAAAGACTAGTAAAAGAGGTATGGAAGGCAGATGTGGAAGGAGTGAGCATGAGGGGACATCCTAGGATGAGGTGGATGGATGGGGTGAAGGGGGCTTTGGGGAAGAGGGGAATATCTGTTGAGGAAGGACGGGAGAGGACAGAAGACGGGTGAATGGAGAATGGTTGTATATGGATGTTGTGATGCATGAGGTGGAATGGGTGGGGGGATGGGGGGTGAGGTAGTATGTGTGAGCAAAATTTGACGCAGCCCGAAGGGATTTCTCCCCATCTTCTCCTTTTATGCATGGGGGGACGGAGTGGGGAGGTCGCCGATTAAATGAAGCGGCCTTGCTGTGGATGTGCTGTGACTTGTGACACTGTCTCTGATCCAGGGCAGTGGACAAGGTGCAGGGATGACCTGTCATCCAGGAGGTGCTAAGATAAGAGGGAGGGTGGAGGGGAGTGGAGTGTATTTAGGGATGGAATGGGTGGGAATGATTTTATGCCTTTTTCCTTTTGGCTACCTCCCTTGAAAGGGGGAAAAGGCCTTGGTATATGTATGTATGTATGTTACTTGATAGTTTAGTTATGAGAAATTTACTATGATGAAATACTGCAGTAGTGAGAAAAAAAACTGGTCTGTGTAGAAACAATTTAAAAAGTTGTGTTATGAGATGAAGCAGTTCTATTTTGTGTGACAGAATGACCGGTGCATGACTTATAACGTGTTGTGATTAAACTGGAATAAACTTAGGGTTTGCTGTGATTAAACTTGTAACATTACTTAATCTGTCAAATGCATGAACCCAGGGTAATTGTTGATACTTTGTAGCACATATTTTTAAAGTCACTAATATTGAATTATTCTAATCAACATTAAAAAAATAAATAAACATGATCCCAGCACCCCCTAAGTTATGTATTAACATTTAGTGCCCCCATTTAACATAGTAACATCTCCAAAGGAGTGATAGTACCCATGTTGGGAATCCCTGACGTAGACCCTATCAGAATGGAATGCATCCATTAACTGTAAAAATTGCTGTTAGCCAGAACATTTTAAGATATGCCATGTTTATTTATAATTTGCATTACCGTATTTTACGGCTTACAAGACGCACTTTTTTTTTTCCTAAAAAATACCCTGAAAAATGCTAATGCATCTTCCAAGACGAATGTTGTATTGCAAGGCAACACCCAGGCTCATGTAAGCTTGGACACTTGACCGATAGCGACCTGGATTTGTATGTTGAGTCATTACACTATGATGTTAGCTTAAGTAATATTTAATTCAACCTTTTATATTATGTAAACTCGGTACTTAGCTGTTACAAGTATTTCCAATACCATAATCCTTCCTGGAGCCTACTCGGCGTGTGGAGAAAACGGGCCGTTCCCTCGTCTCATAGCAACACACACATACACACGAATGCACACAAGTGACAGGTGCCTTGATCAGTTACCACCAGGCTATCACATGTGTCATAAGATTTTTTTGTCCTGGAAATTATCACCCATGGCTAGTTCATAAAAACGGTTTAGTTATACTGTCACATACAAGCTACAAGTTGTACGATATGCCAAAGAACACTGTAAAAGAGCAGCAGAAAGACACTTTAGACCACCGCCTCCCGAAAAAATGATTCGGCAGTGGAGTTTTATATATCTACATCCATATTTTTGAAATTTTTATTTTATTTTTATGAAAATAAAACCACCCTTGGACAATGAAAAATGTATAGTACAGTATATTTACTAATCACCAACCAGTATCATCGCCATACAAACAAAATCGGACAAGTGATTTCGTAATGTAAACAATACGTCCAATACGTGTCGTCCTTGCTTCTTATGTTTTTGTGTTCAGTGGTTGGGTATATGGTGAATGTGTTCTTGTATGAGAATGACTTCTTTTTTTTTTCTTAGAAATTTCTTTCAGATATTAGGGTGCGTCTTCCAAGATGCAGCGTCTTAGAAGCCGTAAAATACGGTATGTGGCTCTGAAAGGAAACCAAAACAAGGATTTGATTTTGTGTTCATATAGTTGATTACAAAAGTTGCATTGCTCATTTTTAGTATTGTTAACAATAACCAAGACTTCTGTAATAGGGAACAATATCACAATGAAGAAAAGTCATAGAAGGTGATTAGGGACATGTTAAAGAAGGATAGTTAAACAAAAGGATAGTAGAATTCCAAAATGATCACCATTCTTTATTAAGTGGATTTCTCTGTCCAATCACAAAATAATGCCACATGACTGGTCTGTAGGGATGTCACTAAAGCCCTAGATGTGTCGATTGCACAAGTTTTATGCAGGCCATACTCCATTCAAGGTGTTACACCTGAATTTAACTGTGTAGTTGTAATGTAATGTGGTTGTGGGATGTAAGCTTCTGGGGAACTATTGATGGGTATCTACCAATGATGATCCTTCAGAATAGATGACAAGGAGAACCATCTCCTTACCATCCATTTCCATAACTCATAAACTCCGTATGAAAATGGATGGTAAGGAGATGATCCTCGTTAACCTCATTAATTCATTAACCCCTTAACCTTGTGGTAGGGGAGAAAGAATACTGCCACCAAGTTTTCCCACTTGAGTCATAAAAGGCAACAAAAATGGGATGGAGATAGTACTAGGCATCCTACTCTGTAGCTCCAAAGGGGACATAAAAAAAAAAGGTGGGGGTGCATAAGAGGGTCTGGGAGGAGTGTAATTGTTTGACTACATAGTTTGGAGGCATTGAGATAAAGGCATCACTTGGGTTCTTCTCTTTATTGGTAAGTCTTGACAGTAGGAATGTTCCACAAAGGGTTACAGAGAGCAAGAAACCTAGTCCCATCACCCCATCCCATTCTAAAGACTGAACAGATATAATTTCAAGATGTTAATCTTGGAAACAAAAGTGGCATCATTGCTTCATGTTGAGAAGTTCTCTGATTTTATTCCTATAATGCAGTTAGCTGAAGAAAATTGACTTGCATCTTCAGACATTCCTTTTAATGGATGCCGAGAATAATTTGACATTGATTTCCTATTTTACAGTGGGAACTTACTGCGGGACTAAAGCAGGTAAAAATAATGGTAAATGTTATTGTAACTCTTTAGCAGTATTTGTGCTCTTCTATTGTTACAAGAGATCCTGCTTCTTCTTTATTATTGTGCTTTCTGCCAAATGACAGGATATGTATACATGTATGTGCATGTATTTATGTGGATAGATATATTCATGTACATAGAAAAGGATACTTTGACAAAAACTCCTTGTAATTAGTTTAGAACTTCTAAGAATATAAACTGTAAACCTCTTTATAAGAATTTTGTTTATGGTAGAGTAGCTGTTGGACAGTGTACTTCTTTCATTCTTGTTAAATTAAATGTATATATATAGTATTGATCATTTATGAGTTGTAATGTATTATTTTTTATTAGTGTTATACAGTTTGTAGGCATGAATATCTTGTTAGTATTAGAACTATGGAATCCTATTTTATTCTGGATAGGAACTGTAGAGTTCAGTATACAGACGCTCCTCAACTTACGTTTTAGTTAGGTTCCGAACGGCCGAACATAACGTGAAAATGAACGTAAGTTGTTACTGTACTATACATCCATAAATTCTATTACCGTATCTTATAAAACACCCCTAAATCATTAATTATAAACATAACATTGTAAAATAATAACATTAATTTCAAATAAATTAGATTCAAGCAATATAAATTGAGATGGTGGAGGAGAAGGAGGGGGAGGAGGAGGAGGAGGAGGCAAGGCACGTTCAGTCTGTCGTTTGTGTCATGTAAACAATGGACGCAGCGTCATGCGTAAGTATCGTTTGAACTATGGAGAGCGCGCTAAACTAAAAAATTCACTCAAAAAAATTTGTTTTTACAATTTGTTTTTACAGTCAGTTCAAGTGTAAAATCGAAAAAACGTAAAACGAATTAACGTAAGTAGAGGAGCGTCTGTACTGTATTTGTTAATGTTCTACTTAAGTATTATTATGGGTATACTGTAGAGTAAGGTAGTATCTAAATTTGGGATGTAGATTATGTTAGCATCAGTTTTGAATGTAGAATTGTAAAATTTTGGTTTAGTTATATTTTTTCACACTTAATGTTTCATGGTGTGCTGTTGAGTGTCTAGATATAAAGAATTACTTTTAGGCTGTAAAGGAGGATTCATATTGCTAGCTTGATAAGCATAGATATTACTAGGAGAGGTTTGCATTCAGTCTAATGTTTTGCAGATTTTTGCAAATTTTTGTCAATGATCCTCTATAAGAATTCTCTTATCTTTATGCAAAGACAATAAAACTACAACTTAACAAGCTATGTGTTATCTTTGCTTGAAAAATTGCAAGATTGTGCTTCTAAGGAAATTACTTTTCTTTAAAGAAAAAATATATTTGATACTACATAGCATGTAAAGATGTTATCTTCATGGTTTTATTGTACTGCTTATTATCATGTCATTCAGTGTTTTGTTGTGGTGTCATGAAAGGGTATGATACTTTGTATTCTTGATTGGTAATTCCTTCAGTATGGTGATGTCAATTCCAGATTTTTCACTGGCTAGTGCCAGACTGCTTTATTCAGAAGGGTAAACAAGGGACAGAATGGGAATAGAGACCCTGCTTGCTCTCAGATCCTCTAACAGCTTAATAAAGTTGTCTGGCTTTAGCCAAAAAATAAAATATTTTGTGGTTAGGATTATTGAAGAAGGAATGCACCTGCATGTAATTGTGGCTTCATTCTCCTCACTATGTTTGAGGTTGTCACTTGCTGAACTGTACAATTTTAGATTTATTAACTGCTTCAGCATTTTTGTTACACTAGTTTAGTGATTCTTAGAATTGGATCTATAGACCCCAAAGGAGCCTTAGAGGTACTTGCTGAAAATGGGTATTGGTCATTGGGTGTCAGATAATGCAGATCATTTTTTTTACGAGAGTCCCAAGAAATTGGGAAAGGGAATTTTATAGGAAAGGGACCAGTTATAAAAAAAAAATCAAGAACTATTGCATTCTATATGAAGACTGAAGGGATATTGATGAATTGAGATTCTGTGCTTTTCAGAATAATTTTAAGTTGGAACAAATTCTATAAAGGATAGCACTGTGTTTAAGGGATTTCTTGGTGTCTAGTAGGTCTTCTGTTAGTGTGCAAAAGTGAGCATGGTGCACTTAAAAATGAATGCGGTAAGGCTATACTTTGCATCACTAGATTTTATATACTTTTTCTTTTTCTGTAATGTGTGCATGGATGTTTATATACTCATGATACACCGCCATATAGAGGTGCAGCCCCAAAGAGTTGACACTTGGCCTCTATGCTAGTCCCAGTATTTCTATTGACTTAGATTGTATTTGCTCCACATTTTCACATTCAGAGAGCTGACAACCAGGAACTGCTCCCCTCCCACTACTATGTCACTGATGTAGAAATAGTCCTACACTAATACAACGTAGACAGTAGTCCTATGTTTTTTTCCAAGAAAGATTGGTGAGGACCTAGGGACCATTGTGAGCCTTTGCTGGGTTTTAAGTTACCAGTTGGTGAACTTAAGGCAAGAGTTATTGTTACTATTCAAATATGACCTTAAGGCTGAGTTGTATTAGATAGTTTGACATATTGTCCCTCTGTGTGTAAGATTTTTATTCTGGAGAGCTTGCTTGCTTGCTTGCTTTTTTCTGGGATTATTTCACAGTTTTGTGTCAGGTTGGTAGGTCCCAGATGTGTAGAAACAATATACATTTTCTTGTTTTCTAATTCATTTCTATAGAAACAAGTGTCATGAGGTAGGCAGTGTAAATGATGAGAATGCACTTTCATTACCTTGTTCAAAATATGTACTCTTGTTACTTTACTCTCGAGAAGAGAAATAATTTTTCTTTGGTTTGTATATTTTTTTTAGCTTGGTGAAGGTTTGACTCTTGGACTTGAGGCCAGCGAAATTCCAAAGATCCAGGTTTCTTCAGGAATTGTTGTCTTCTTAGGAATGTGTGGTTTGACCATTGTGGCTATTTACTTCACACACCTTATGCTTGTGGTAAGTATAAGTTACATTCTCTTGCAGCAAGGTATCTAAGTGATGGGTTCATTGTAATGTACAGTTAATTCTGAATTTTACCATTTATTTTCTTTATAATTTGGTGACTATTAACTATAAAGAAATGTTTTTGTCATTATTACTGCTACAGGCCACTGGGAAGTTGACAGACGTACGTGTTATATCCATGAAAAGGAAATTGCTTTGCGTATAAGTTGGAGTATATATGTATGGACCGTATGTAGAAATTAATGCTTATACACAAGTGGTTGTATTGTAAATATACCATTGGATTTTAATAGAATAGTTAGTAAATTTGACAAGTAATAGTTTAGTTTCTTTTCATTGCGCAAAATAGGAGTCATTCTTGGGAGGGTAACATGAAATTAGGAACTGTTCTGCCAACCATTAATGTATGTTACCATGGTGTTACTTTTACTTTGCATTATTTACATATTTGACGATACTAAATACTGTCCGATTGGTTACAAAATAGGACAAGAGAATCTTATGAGAAGTAAAGCATAAGATAAAGGAGGCAAAAGGAGAAGAGATGTGAAATGGGGTAAGAGTATGACAGAAAATTTCAAAAGTAATGAAAAGATAATTTGGAAGGAAGTTAAGAGAGGAAGAGGAGGTGAATCAAGTAGAGAAGAAAAGGTAAAAGGTGTAAATAGATAATAATGGAAGAGACGGCAGTAAGAGGCAGAAGGGCAGAATATTTCGAGGTAGTTCCTTAATGTGAAGGAGGATAGGGAGGGAAAGATAGTTACAGTGGGAAGTGCTAAGAAAATGACTGTGATGAATGAGGAAAATGGAGGAGAAATAAGAAAAGATGAGGTGAAAGTAGTTATTGAAATGATGAGAGCAGGTAAGGCACCTGGGTTAGATGGGTGTCATGCGGAGTGTCTAAAAAAGGGAGGTACAGTGATGGTGGACTGGCTGGTGAGATTAATGTTTGTCTAAAAGAGGGTAGATTGCTGGAGGACTGGAAGAGTACCTGTATAGTTCCACTTTGCAAGGGTAAAAAGGACAAGTGTGAGTGTAGTAGTTTCAGAGGGATCAGTTGAGTGTAGTTGGGAAGGCTTATGGGAGGGTTTTGCTTGAGAAAATTAGGAGAGGAACAGAGGGAATAATTGGTGAGGAACATTGTGGGTTTAAGACAGGTAAGTGTTGCATAGATCATATTTTTGTGGCAAGGCAGATATGTGAGAAAGCTTTAGGAAAAGGTAAGGATATTTTTTGAGACTTCATGGATTTGGAAAAGGGCTTATGACAGGGCAGACAAGAAGGCACTCTGGGAGGTATTGCAAATATATGGGATAAGAGGAAAGCTGTTAAGAGCAGTCAAGAGTTTTTACAAAAGTAGTAGAGCCTTCGTTAGAATTAGAAATAGAGTGCATTGTTTGAGGTAAAGGTGGGACTTCACCAGAGATGTGTTATGTTGCCTTAGCTGTTCAATTTATATATGGATGGGGAGATGGGAGAGGTAAACACAAGGGTAATGGGCTGGGCATTGAAGATGGTTAAAGAAAATGGAGAAAAAGGGAAGATAAGCCAGTTGTTTGCTGATGATTCTGTGCTGGTGGCAGGATCAGAGGAGGAACTAAGAAAATTAGTGACAGACTTTGGGAATGTGTGTGAAAGAAAGAAGTTGAAGATAAATGTGGGTAAAAGTAAGGTAATGAGATGTACAAGGGGAGAGGATGGCAGGAAATTGGAAAAGTGTATTATGGGAGAAAGACTGGAGGAAGTGGATAGCTTTAGATACTTGGGTGCGAATGTGGCGGGAAAGGGAGGAGCGAAGGTGGAAGTAGAATGTATATTGAGAGGAGTAAGTAAATGCCTTGATGGATTAAAAACTGTAATGAGAAATAGACATTTGGGAATGAATGCTAAGTGGGGATTGTGCCAACAGCACTGTATGGGGCAGAAACATGGAATATACAAGAGGAAGAGTTTAAATGTGTTAGAGATGAAATGCCCGAGATGTAAGGAAGAGGTTACTAGGCTGGGTAGAGTGAGAAATGAGGAAGTGAGGAGGAGAGCAGGGGTGGAAAGGGACTTGGGAGATAGGGTTGATAGAAGGGTATTGGGACAGTTTGGACACATGGAAAGAATGAGTGAAGGAAGATTAGTAAAAAAGGTGTGGAAGGTGTGAATGTGAGGGGGTGACCACTGATGAGATGGATGGATGGGGTAAAAGGGGATTGGAAAAGAGGGAAAAGACAGAAGATAGGGGTGGGTGGAGAATGGTTGTGCATGGATGATGCTCTGATGCATGGAAGGGAGTGGGTGGGGGATGGGAGGTGAAGGAGTACATGTGAATGAGGGGATTTCTCCCCATCTTCTTTTTCTGCATGAGGGGACAGAGAGGGGAGTTGCCTATTGAATGAAGCGGCCTTGCTGTGGATGTGCTGTGTCTTGCTACATTGCTTCTGACCCAGGGCAATGGGTGAGATGCAGGGATGACCCTTCATCTAGGAGGAGCCAAGAAAAGAGGGAGAGAGGAAGGGGTGGTGAATGGGAGAGGAGTATATGGGGATGAAATGGGTGGGAGTGGAATTATGCCTTTGACTTTGGCTATCTCTCTTGTGCTTTGTATATTATGCAATGTTGAATTTGTTTATAACATTTAAAGCAACTGCCTAGAACTTATCTAAATTGTATTCTCAGTATGTAATGTGGGGTGCCTGAATCTAGGGGGTATATATTTTAGATTATTTCGTGAAATGGTATGTAAGAATTGTGCTTTTGAATTGTAGACTTACTGCCAAATATTTTTTAGTGATTTTTATTTTTCTTAATATTGTTGTATAAAACAAAGAGTAATGCATTAGTTGAAAATAATCTCTAATGCCTTTGTTTGTAGAGCAATTTTGTGATAATATAGTGGAAGTTTTGTCCAAAGTTGATAATTTAGTGGAAACACATTTACAGAAAATGAGTCGAGAAGGACCATTACTTGCTGCTCTGAACAAGAAGGACCGTAGCTACCGCTTAGTCCAAGCAGAAAATCTTGCTTTACAAGAGGAACTCAAAAGGACAAAGCAACAGGTATTTATAAAAACCAGTTAATGGGTTTAACAAGTGGTATTAAGCTGATGAATGGGTTTGTGAAATGTTCTCTATTTGTGTATTGATGTGTATATCTGAGTTCATGTATGTGCATGTGTCTGTGGTGGTTCACTGCAAGGTTGTTGTCAGAATATGCATGCATATAAACAGCAAAGTCTTTGATATATGCAAAGGTTATATTCTAGAAAACTATCCTGGTAGCTGAAATAAAAGTTGGTAAGAGCAAATTTGTATTGGGAAATATTGAGCATGTTCCTTTGTCTTGGATGATACTTGTAAACGAGTGCTGGGAAAGGTAGTGTATATAGTACTGACTGTTAAGCTTATGATAAAGATGAATATGTGCTGTGACACCATGGTGTAGTGTACATATTTTGTCAAAATATGTTCAAGCTGGGTTCTGACCTTAAAATGAACATAATAGTTTGGGATATGCCACAAAATATTGTTTTTTTCTGTGATACCATATTGGGTGTTATTGTTGTAATTAATTTTATATGGGTGGGTTTATTTTTTTTTTTTTATAATCAATATTTTTCAAGATATTTTTTCTATCATAGAATTGTATTCCTTGCCCTTTTTCAAACAATCATCACCTTCACTGTCATTTAAGTAAGGAATTGGGTCTATAATTAATCTATTAATGCAGTACACTGTAGATCTTGTGATTGGCCAAACAAATGTCAAATGACAGGAACCCAGTAGGTTAGAATCTGGTATTTTCAATTGCATAAATTGTGTAGGAATTGCTTAAGCAAAATCTGTACAGTACACAATATTAATGAAAGCTTAAAAAGCAAAATTGCACTGCTAAATGGAAATTACACACTGGAGCACAAATGTGAATTATGCCACAAAATAACAGTATGTACTGTAGTAATGAGAGTCAGCTATCACAAACATGGGTGAGTAGTGCATGTACGAGACTTAAGTAGAGTGCCTTGAATGCTCAAAATGGGTGTTGCAGTTGCAGAAATTAGTGTAATGTGTGAGCAATAGAAATTATAATGTCTGCTCACCTTGCAAGAAAAAGTCAGGGAAAGTAGTTGAAATTGCAAAGGAGTGTATTGGGGATGATAGGAAAGTGATAGGTACTTTTTGCATGATTTTAGCAGAAAGGAGTAAAAGGAGTGTGTATGAAGAGAGTGAAAGGGATGAAAATTTTGTCTCCTATGCCTAGCTACCTTGCTTTTAAAAGTAACAGCTGATTGTATAAAAGAGAGCTTGCACCTAGTCCTGAGATTGTGTACTATCCCTTCAGGGTTGCATTGCACCTTCAGGAGGTGAGGGTGTTGACTTTTTATGAAGGCCTGGGTAAATGTCTGTAATGTTCAACTTGTGGGAACACTACCGATCCCACCCATGAGTAACTCAATGAAGAGATTTTATGTTGCTGACAAGAAGGTAATTAGAGTAAGTTCAAATGGAAGACCTAGAATGAGATGTATAGTTTGGGTGAAAAGGGCTTTGGATGCGTGTGGTGCAAAGATGGCAATATATAGATATAGATTGTGAATGAATGGATGCTATGGATGTTCTCTGCATCTGTGCCTTAGATGAGTAAATTCAGAAAAGGTGCTTTGTTAGATGAAACTATGGGGGTAAACCAGCTTCAGCTGTTTAGCCTTGCAGCATAAATGCTGTGCCTTGCTGCACTGCAATTGACCTTTGCCTTGTAGGGTGAGTGGGAGGAAGGTCCTTCATCCCAAGGTGATGAGATAAGGATAGTGTAAGTGTATCATTGTGTGGGTGTTTGATTTGATTGTGCTGCCTCCCATAAAAGGGTGATTTCTTTCTTTGTTTATGAATGTATATCCATAGTTAAGATTCAAGGGAACTCTGCGTTCATTACCTCCATCAACACTTAGTGCAATGCTATTTCCTCCCACTTGTGTCTGAACAGAATTGCATGAAATTGGCCCAAAACAAATAGTGTAATCTGTGTCTAAAGGGCCTGTCCTCTATTTGTAGTCTTTTCACCTGTTGCTTTATGAATCATAAATGTGGCCATGCTATCATTATCTATATACCAGGAGCTTTTTCTTCTTTATAAGGGAGGTAGCCAGGTCAAAAGGCACGTCACCACTCCCGCCAATTTCACCCCAACCCATGCTGACTTTTTCTTTTTTTTTCTTTTTTTGTTTTTCCTTACTTTTGTTATTATGTTATCATTAAGCCTTGGCTGATGTGTCACAAAATACCCAACATTATTATCTTTGTGTAACTTACTTGCACAGCTTGATTCGGTTGAAACCAGGGTGCAGTCGTCAGCTGGTGATGTTTGTGACATTAGTTCAGAGCTGGAGAAAGTCAAGGTAAAGTTGAATTTGAATGTTTTTATTGTGAAAATCCTGTTAATTTGATGTATAATACTTTATTAAATGTGGCACTGCTTAGAAATGTATTCATGGTTATTTCTTTGCATGGAATGTTGGTGATTGCAATTTTTTCTTTTTATTTTATGGTTAAAGTTTATCTTCATGTTGTAGCTATAGTAAAACTTTTTTATTTTGTTTAACCATAATAAAAAACTTGTAGCTAATTCAGTGACATGCAAAATAATTTTTTTCTTGTATAAAATGTGAAACCTACATGAATTATGTCTTTCAATTCTGAACTTGCTGAAACAAACACTGGGTACCAACTGTACAAAAGCAGGAAGGGTTGACACAAGTGAGTCAGATGGCAGTCGCAACTGAAGAGACATTGCTCTTGCCACCACAGTATACACTGCCAGCAGCCATGGTCCTGGCACCTCTTGGATCAACACCTGTTAGTGTTTGACCATGCCAGCCATCATCTGCTTTGGCTGCAGTTCTTTTATAGTTTTTATTATCAGTAGTAACAATGTAGATGTGGTATTCCAGATGTGAGGATTTAAAATTATCAACCTGTTGGCAAGAAGCTACCACCAAATACCCATGACCCTCAGTAGGCTTAGTTCCCATTCAGTTAAGAGCACTAGTTGGAGTGTATGATAATTTCATATAATCGCAATACTACTTGCCCTATTATAACAAGACAGTTTAGTTGGATAAGACCTACCTTGTACATATAAAAGTATGAAAATTATACTGTTATAATTGTGTACTATTATGAATCTTTTGCCTTAGTGCTTCTTATGAGTACCAAATATAAGTGACAATATAACCTGCAAAGTTTTAATTAAAAGACAATAAGAAGCTGTTTCAGTAGTGAGTATGCTGTGGAAACAGGTTGCAAACCACCAATTAGAAAGGTTATACCAAAGGTCATTTCCCCTTACAAGGAGGATGGCTTAGAAAGTAGAAAGTGTAATTTTTGTTGCTAAGTATTTCTTGCTAACTCTTATCTAGGAGGAGTACACTGCAGAGCGTAGTAAACTGGAAGACAAGATTACTTTATTGGAGCTCGAGCTTGAGGAGTCCACCACCAATGGCTTGGAGATGCACAAGATGCTGTCAGAGCTCTTGTCATCCCAAAAGGATGCTTCAGCTTTTCAGGTGTAGCACTTCTACCTTTTATAGTAATAGTATAATCAGATTGTCCTTTATTTGTTTTATAGATATTTTGCTAGACATTATAAATTTTAAGTAAATATATGGCCCTGTTTGACTGGAATTGTTTATCCTCTTGAGATTTTTTTTAAGTCCAGTTTTGATCAAAATTCCCTACATACACATACATATACATATACCAAGGCTTTTTCCCCCTTACAAGGGGGTAGCCAAAAAGAAAAAGGCATAAAATCATTCCCACCCATTCCATCTCTGAATACACTCCACACCCCTCCACACTCCCTCTTATCTTAGCACCTCCTGAATGACGGGTCATCCCTGCACCTTGTCCACTGCCCTGGGTCAGAAGCAGTGTCGCAAGACACAGCACATCCACAGCAAGGCCGCTTCATTAAATTGGCGACCCCCCCTCTCCGTCCCCCCATTGCATAAAATGAGAGGACGGGGAGAAATCCCTTCGGGCTGCGTCAAATTTTGCTCATACATACTACCTCACCCCCCATCCACCCACCCATTCCACCTCATGCAATCACAACATCATCCATATACAAGCATTCTCCATTCACCCCTGTCTTCTGTCCTCTCCTGTCCTTCCTCAACAGACATTCCCCTCTTCCCCAAAGCCCCCTTCACCCCATCCATCCACCTCATCCTAGGACGTCCCCTCATGTTCACTCCCTCCACATCTGCCTTCCATACCTTTTTTACTAGTCTTTCTTCACTCATTCTTTCCATGTGTCCAAACCATCCTAATACTTTTTCATCAACCCTATCTCCCAGCTCCTTTTCCACCCCTGTTCTCCTCCTCACCTCCTCATTTCTCACTCTATTTCCCTACATATACTTTCATATTATTTTGAATGTATATTTTTTCATTTCACCTTTGAAGAATTGTTTATATGTGTCACTTTTCACTCCTGCTATTCTTCACTGCTGTCATTCACCAGTTCTGATAATGCCTTGCTACAAAAATTTGGTCAACATATCCTCATCCTTTCCTAAACCCACACTGTTCTTCCCCACTTATTCCTTGTGTTCCCTTCCAAATTTTCTCAGTGCATACCATCCCATTTGCTTTTTCCATCTACACTGAACAGAGTGAGCATTATACACAATCATGCACGCAAACAACACAACATACACTCTATAAAGGATTTGTGGGAAAACCCAGTTTCGGCTGTGGCATTCCTTGGGGAGACGGGACTGCTCGGACAGACAGTCTAGGGAATGACAACAACAACAACAACACTCAACAGACTAATCCCTCTTCAACTACTACATAATTTTTGTCCCCTTTTTCCTTGATAAAGGGGAACTACACAGGCAATCCTCCAGTTCCCTTCCTTTATCCCAGCCAGGAGGTTAGGCTTAAGAGAAAAACATCCATACCCCTTTCAACTCGCATCACACTTGCATTTTTTCACTCCTTTATGCTATATGCAAAGATGTTTTGTATGATAAAAAAATTACGTCGACTTTAAACACATTTCACAGCTACAAATATTTTTATATTGTGATAGTAATAATTTGTGATTAATTGATTATTTAATCTTTATATTTTATTTTGTATATGTAGTAATAAGTAAATATTTTATTTTTCAGACTTCAGTTGATAGTCTACAGACCATGCTGGATAGCCAGAGGGAGAAGGTGGAAAGCTTAACTTCAGACTTGTTCATGAAGAGCAGACTAGTGAGTACAATAGTTTGATAGATCAGCATGATAGGATAACGGACTTAAGTGTAAGGTGTCTTCAATTAGGGACAGATGATGGGTACCTGTATGAAGTCCCTTGAGGATGTTGGAGAGAGTTCTCCCTGCCACCCATTTCAGATTTCATCAACTTCATCACATCTATCAGGAGGTGCAGCCACAAATGACCCAAGGTCTTTGGACTGGGCCCAAGATATGTCTCTTAGAATTTTCATCAATATTTCCTCTAAATTAGATATGTGAAAGGAATGTTTTTAAAGGGGGGAAGAAGCCCTTGGTATATAGATAGAAATGGATGAAGACATTCCATCTAGTTATAGATACCAATGGCTTTTTCCCCCCCCTCTCATCTTAGCTCCTTGTCAGTGAAGGGTTATCCCTGACTCCTGCTCATTGCCCCGAGTCAGAAACGATGCAGCAAGACACAGTACATCCAGAGCAAGGCTGCTTCACATGATTGGTGACCCCACCCCCCTCTCCATCCTCTCATGTGGAAATAAAAGACTGCATCAAAATATAATTCACACACAACCATTCCCTACTCCCTCACCCCTCCCTTGCATCACAGCATTATTTATGTATAGCCATTCTTCACTCACCCCTATTTCCAACATTTTCCCCTCATTGTTCAACAGACATTCTTGCTGAAAGCCCCTTTCACTGCATCATTCCATCTGTTCCTCAGTCATTCCCATGAATTTACTCCATTCACCTCTACCTTCCTCACATCTTTTACTGATCGTTCTTCAGTCATTCTTTCCATGTGTCCAAACCATCCCGATATGGTTTCACTAGCTCTGCCATTTTTTCCAGCCCCGCTCACCTCCACACTCTCTCCAACCTTGTAACCCCTACCTTACTTCTCAGACATTTCATCCCATACATATTCTCTCTTTTCATTTCCAGAGCTCTGCCCTATGCAGTGCTGTTGGCACAATCACCCCTTCATATAATATCTGTGCATCTATTCCCAGATGCCTATTTCTCATGATACTTTTTAATCCCCTCAAGGCATTTACTTGCTTCTCTCAATCTGCAATTTACTTCCAACTCCACTCCTCCCTTTCCTGCCACATGCATCCCCAAATACCAAATATCTATTTCCTTCAGCCTCTCTCCTTTATGACTTACTCTCTGCCATCCTCTCCCCTTGTACATTTTATTATCTTAATTTATCCCACATTTACCCTTAACTTTCTCATATTGCATATCTTCCCAAACTCCACTAACTGCCTTAATCCCCCTCTGACCCTGCCACAAGCCCAGTGTCATCAGCAAACAACAACTGGCTCACCTTCCACTTCTTTTTATTTTCTTTGACCATCTCCAATCCCCTGCTCATTACTCTTGCATTTACCCCCTGCACCACCCCATGCATGTACATATTGAGCAGCAATGGTGACATGACACAGCCCTGACACAGCTGCACCTTTACTTCAAACCACTCTCTCTCCATTTCCAGTTTTAACACAGGCTTTACTATTCTTGTAAAAACTCTTGACTGCCCTTTACAGCTTTCCCCCAAACCCATATATCTGCAATACCTCCCACAGTGCCTTCCTGTCTGTCCTATCATAAGCCTTTTCCAAATCCATAAAGGCCTAAAAAACATCCTTACCATTTCCTAAAGCTTTCTCACATATCTGCCTTACCACAAAAATCTGATCCATGCAACCCTTACCTTTCCAAGGAAATGATGAAATACATATACCAATTTTTTTCCCCCTTGCAACAGAGGTACCCAAAGACAAAAGGCATAATTCCACTCCCACCCATTTCATCCCCACCCACTCCACTCTCATTCATCATCCCTCCCTCCCTCTTATTGGGTCCTGGATGATGGGTCATCCCTGCATCTCACCCATTGCCCTGGGTCAGAAGCAGTGCAGCAAGACACCATCACACAGCCACAGCAAGGCCACTTTATTTAATTGGTGACCCCACTCTCTCCCCTCATGCAATAAAGAGAAGATGGGGAGAAATCCCTTTGGGCTGTGTCAAAATACCACTCGCTAATCCTCCCCATCCCCCACCCACTCCCATGCATCACAGCATCATCCATACACAACCATTCTCCACTCACTCCTATCTTCTGTCTTCACCCTTCCTTCCTCAACTGACATCCCCCTCTTTCTCAATGACCCTTATACCCATCCATCCATTGCATCCTCAGCCACCCCCTCCTGTTCACTCCATCCACCTCTGCCTTCCACACTTCTTTTACTAATCTTCACTCATTCTTTCCGTATGTCCAAACCATCTCAATATACTTTCATCTACCCTATCTCCCAACTCCTTTTCCAACCCCGCTCTCCACCTCATTTCTCACTCTATCCAGCCTAGTAACCCCTACCATACTTCTCAGACTTTTCCTCTCAAACTCTTTCTTCCTATTATGTTCCATGTTTCTTCCCTATACAATGCTGTCGGTACAGTCACCCTTTCATACAATCTCTATCCTTCACTCCCTCTCACTCCTCTTTCAGCTTCTTGTACTCCTCCTTTTCCTTCTTATTTAAGCAGTTTACTCTAAGCACCTACCTTCTGTCCTTTTCCTCTTTCTCCATCTATCCTCCACTCTCAACTTGCCTTCCACCAAAAAATTATCTGATATTCTCCAACTCTATCCCTTAGAACATGCACATCCAAAACTCTTCCTACGCTTCTGGTTATCACTATGTAGTCTATTAAAGTCCTATCTACCACCCTTCTATCCACCCTCTCCCATATGTACTTGTGCTTGACTTTCTTCCTAAACATTGTATTTGCTATCATCAACTCTCTAAGCACATCTTCACCATCTCCTACAATTTTTTCCTGGCACTCCACACTTCCCAACCACTCCATTTATTGTTTCATTTCCTACCGTAGTGTTAAGATCTCTCAATACAACTATGTTGACTTTTCTCCCTAAACTCTTTATGCACTTGTTTAAATCTATCCAAAAAGCCTTCCTTTCCTCTACATTCTTCTCGCTACCAGTCCCATATGCACTTGCAAACACCCACATTTCCCTTCCCAGTTTCACCTTCATCCACATTAACCTTGAGGAAACCTTCCAATCCACTACATGTTTACCTATATCTTCACTTACTAGTATAGCCACCCCTTCTCTTCCTCATCCTCTTCACTCCTGACACCCTCCCAACTACACTTCCAAACTTAAACTCACCCCACCCTTTTTACTCAGTGCTAACTCAAACATCTTTCTTCTCACAAACATAATGCCTATCTCTTCCCTTTTACTCTCATCTGTACCACATCCATGCACATTTCAAAGACACAAACATTAGGGTTCTAGTTGGAAAACTCCAGACCCTCTTATGTCTTTGATTTTTTAGAAATGTTTCCTTTGGAGGTACATAGAGTAAGGTGCCTAGTCCTATCCCCTCCCATTTTTGTTGCCTTTTATGACTCAAGTGGGAATACAGAGCGGCAGTATTCTTCTCCCCCACACTTCTGATTCGCTGCCATCCTCTCCCCTTGTACATCTCATCACCTAACTTTTACTTACATTTACCTTCAGCTTCCTTCACTTGTACACCTTCCCAAACTCTTTCACTAACTTTCTTAATCCCTCTCTGATCCTTGTGTAAGCGCAGTGTCGACAGCAATCAACAACTGGCTTATCACCCATTTTTCTCCATCTTTAACTATTTCCAGTTCCCTGCCCATTACCTTTGTATTTACCTCTCACACCACCCCATCCATGTATACATTGAATAGCCATGGCGACATGACACATCCCTGGCAAAGTCCCACCTTTACCTCAAACTGCTTGCTCTCTTCATTTCTAATTCTAAAACGGGCTCCACTATTGTTGTAAAAACTCTTGACTGCCCTTTAATAGCTTTCCTCCAATCCCATACATCTGCAATACCTCCCACAATGCCATCCTGTCATCCCTATCATAAGCCTTTTCCAAATCCATAAAGGCAAAAACATCCTTAACCTTTGCTAAAGCTTTCTCACTGCCTCCCACTGCAACCACCTTTCCCTCCCAAATAAGAAATAACGTGGTATAAATGGATGTTCTTGTATGCTTTGTAAATTTTTTTGTGTATTAGGGGGTGGTTGTGTATGGATGGATATTTTGATGCAGCCTGAAGAGATTTCTCCCAATATTTTCTGTTTTCTGCATGAAGGGTCAAGGAGGGAGAGTCACTGTGTAAATGAAGTGGTTCTGCTGTGGATGTGCTTTGTCTTGTTGCATTGCCTCTGACCTGGGCAGTGGGAAGAAGACAAAAATGGCCCTTCATCCACAATGAGCTAAGATGAGAGGGAAATGATGGGTAGTGGATGTGAGTGGGTGTGCGCCTTGGATGTCTACCTCCTTTATAAGGGGGAAGAGGCCTCTGATATATAGATATAGATGAGGGGTTGGAGATGTGAGGTCAGCATATAATGAAACAGTGGGGGTTCAGATCTGGCTGTTTGGATTTGCTGTGGAAGCACTGTATCTTGTATTTCCATAGGTTTGAGGAGTGTGGTTGGGGACAGGCAGGGTTTGGATGGGTGTAGGGTGACAGATGGATTTTGGATGGGTGTATACTTGGACTCGGTCACCTCCCTTGTAAAGGGGAAAAGGCCATACAGTATATATGTATGTATTTATCATTGCCTGAATTTCAAGATTACTATAATGAAAACTCTCTTCACACAGAATGAAGAACTTCAGATGGAATTGTCATCTACCAAAGAAAGAATAAGTAAACTAGACTATCAAGTTGACCAGGTATGTTGGCGTTGCTTATTTTTAAATTACTGTATATTATGACTTTGTTGCATTCTATGAATTATATGGTTAATAAACTTGTTCTTGTCTCTGGATTCTACCTTATGCCTTCAACAGCCGGAAGAGGTGATTTTTTTTTTCCAAGTTTATAAGTAATTTAGTGTATTTTGGGCCAGCATATTTTTGGTTGTCCTCTATATTTTGTCATAAGAAATATAGAATTAGTATGTATTAAACAAATTTATAAAGATCATTAGTTAAGGTTTTAGAAATGTATTGAATAAGCAGTTATAGAAAAGTATTGATAAAAAAGGTACTTAAAATTGTAAAGTTGTCTTATGTAATTTTTGAACAAATAAACTTTGAAGATATGTACCATGATGAGGTAATCTTGTCTTAAGGGTGTACTTTATTCTTAGATGCCTAACAAGGGCAATACTGTAGGTAATTTGGTATTGGATTGTAAATTAGTGTTTGCTTTTATGTAAATTTGTCAGTAGAAGGCCTTGTGTAGTATATGAATGTACAAGAAACTGGGTAAAGTTGATTCACAGTCTGTATTGTAAGACTTGTTAACATAAGAATGAAGGAGACAGCAAGAGACCATAAGGCTTACACTAGGCAGTTCCATGTCCATTACCACCTATCACCCCCATCCATAAAGTTGTGTAACAGTTTCGTGAAGCAACCGATAGTTTCAACACTCATTACATGGTTACTAAGTCTATTCCATTTGTTGACCACCCTGTTGATAAACCAATTCTTGTCTATTTCCTTCTTAAATCTAAATTTGCCCAATTTAAATCCATTACTCTGAGTCCTGCCCTGTTGTCTTAATGTGATGACCCATGTTAAAGCCTTTGATCCATTTGAACACTTCTATTAGATCACCTTGCACTCTGTCCTTCCAGAGAGTGTGAGTTAAGGTGCTTAAGCCTCTCTTTGTAAGGTAAATTTCTGAGCCAATATATCATTTTGGTCATTCTCCTCTATATTGATTCTAGTGAATTGATGTCCATTTTATAAGACAGAGACTAAAACTGTACTGCATAGTCAAGGATGGGTTTAATTAATGCTAAATAGTTTGATAATTACCTCTGCACTTCTCTTCATAACCATCCTAGCAATGAAACCTAATGCTTTGTTTGTATTATTCCTGGCACTAATGCACTGTTTCCTGGATTTAAGGCTGGGACTTACTTGAACTCTCAAGTCTCTCACTTGGTTTTCTCTAAAAACATGCTATCTAAGCAATATCTATTTTCGGGGTTGTGTAGCCCTATGTTTAACACACTGCACTTTGAGATATTAAAGTTCATTTGCCATTTCACCGACCATGTGAACAATTTGTTAAGATCATCCTGCAGAATCTCTGCATCATCTCCTGACCTAATTAGGCTTCCTATTTTAGTGTTGTCCACAAACTTACTACATACATACATATACCAAAGGCTTTTTTCCCCCCTTACACAAGGGCCAGCCAAAAAGAAAAAGGCATAGAAACCACTCCCACCCATTCCATCATCCCCTACATATTCCACTCCCCACCACCCTCCTCCCTCCCTCTCATCTTGGCACCTCCTGGATGACGGGTCATCCCTTCATCCTGTCCACTGCCCTGGGTCAGAAGCAGTGTCGCAAGACACAGCACATCCACAGCAAGGCCGCTTCATTAATTTAGCGACCCCCCTCTCTGTCCCCTCATGCAAACTTACTAACATCACTATTAATTCCATTGTCCAAGTGATTTATGTGTATAATGAACATTAAGGGACCCAGAACCAAACCCTTGGGAACACCACTTGAAACACTCCCCCCATTTGGATTTTACACCATTTATGGTGACCTGCTGTTTTCTGTCAGTGATCCAAGCTCAAATCCATTCTAACACCTTTCATCTTATGCCATGGGCTTTGATTATATTTAGTCTCTGGTGTGGCACCTTGTTGAACACTGCTAAAGTCAAGGTAAACATTGTAACTATCATTATGTGATGCCTTGTATACTTTAGTGTAAAAAGATAGAAGATTAGTCACACATGACTTACCCTTGGAGAAACCATGCTGTGAGTCATGAATCAAATTGTCTCCTGACGTGATCTCAGAGTCTTTTAACTATTAGCATTTTACCTATAAATGATGTCAAACTGATTGTCCTGTATTTGCATATAGGTGCTTTATCTCCTTTTATGAAAACAGGAACAACATTTGTCTGCCCCCAAGCAATAAGCACAAAACCAGTGTCTGCAGACTTGTTAAATATTTCTGTTAACTGGTCACAGATTTTAAATTTACACTCTTTAAGCATTCTCTGAAAAATTTCACTTGGACCCAGGGATTTTGTAGCTTTAAGTCTTTCAGTCTTATTGACCACTTCTACCTTACTAATGCTGATATTAGATAGTCTACTTTCTTCATCCCCACTGAAAATTGGATTGCAGTCAGGTACCTGGTATCTAACCTCTCCTTAGTAAACACAGAGAGCAAATATTTGTTAAACGCCTCACTCATTTTTTCCTCTGATTCTATCATGATATTTTCATAGTTTTTAATTGGGGCCCTTTGGGTAGGATCTTGTTTGTCTGGCAACCTTAATTTCATAGTTACATTTCACTGTGCGCATATTCTTTTTAAACAGTCTTGCTATATTGTTATATTTGGATCTAAGGTGTGTTTCCCCATTTTTTATTCTTACATAAAGTCCTTTTCAATCCGATCTCATACTTCAGCCTGTCATCCATACAGGAGTATTACTATTCTTCTGTTTTGACTTGAGAAAGTCTGTTTTCACTAGAAAAAAAGTATAGTATTGGGATGAAGAAATTGAAACATGATCACCCCCCCATGAGGGAAATAACAAGAACACAAAAAGAAATAATGGATCAACTAACAAACCTTGATGTCAAGAAATCGCACAGCCCAGATGGAATTGTAAATTGGATACTAGAATGTAAAGAAGAATTAATGGACAAAATATATAACATAAGTTGCTCACTCAAGGAAGGAAAAATATCAAAGAAGAATTAATTGACAAGATATATAACATAAGCTACTCACTCAAGGAAGGAAAAATATCAAAGGACTGGAAAAATGCCAACATTGTACCAATATATAAAGGAGGAAACAAGGACCCAGTACCAAAAAGAGTATAAAGAAAATAAATGAATCCAGAGAGCAGCCATGGAAACGGCTCCAACAGTTTCAAACCTGTCATATGAGGAAAGAGTGGCTAAATTGAAATTACTGACTTTGAAACAAAGAAGAGAAAGAGGTGACCTGCTGACCATTTACAGAATTGTGAAAGGCACAGAAATCCTTAATAGAGAAGACTTATTAAATTGGGATAAGAGAAATACAAGGGGACATGAAAAGAAACTCAAATAGGATAGTTATAGAAGAGACCTAAAAAAAAAAAAAAGTTTTCCATACAGTGGTGGATATCTGGAACAAACTGGATGAAACAATAGTGTGTGCAAAAACTGTACACGAATTTAAGAACAAACTAGTCACTGCGAGATAAAAATATGGGACACTACGAGCAAAGCTCCCCCATCCTGTAAGATACAACTAGGTAAATACACCTTCCCCGACCATACATTCTTCAATCCTGTCTCTAACATTACTTATCCATGCCTCAGGGAAACGCACCTGGCTCCTATGCTTCCCATCTTTGAAATGATAAATGTGCTATCTATTATTAGAATACTTGTTTATACATTTGTATACATGTATAGGAACCAGTGTTGATACCTAGTAGTGGTGGTCTTGTGAGATGGACATCAGAAAGAACCATCTCCCTATTGCTCATCTTCAGAACCTGTAAGGAGAGATGGTGGTGTAGGGGTGGGACCCTATGTTATATTTTGTATTTTTTTAATTCATACTGTTGTGAACACATTATGCTCTTGTAAAGATTGCCAATTGTGCACAGTCTTGTTTATATATGTTCAAATATATTCTTTTCTTTGTAGCTGACTCGAAGTCTTGAAGAAGTGACAGAGACAAAGACTGAAGCTGTGCGCCAGTTGCGGCAAGAGGAACATAAATTGGAAGTTCTTCAGGAGGCCAACCTTGAACTCAGTCAGCAGTTTGGTCACAAAGGCAGTCGAGTGGGAGAGCTTGAGACAGAGCTTGAGAGCATGAAGGAAACCCTCAGCCAGTTACGAGAAACGGTGGAAACCAAAGAATCAGAGCTTATGGTGTGTGATTATAAGATATGTCATAGATTTGTTTCTATTATTTATAACATTTTACAGTTTTGATTGCGAAAGAACGATGGAAAAAAGTTGTAAAAGAAATTGCATTTTCATAATACATTTCAATTTTAAGGACTTGTGTGATTTGAAATCAGGGTTGTAATTGACAGTGATGAAAAAGGGAAGGAAGGGAAGGACAAAATAATCATGGCTCTTTAGGCTATACTGATTAATTATATTTCATCCTCAGGTTGCCAAGGAATGTCTGAAGCAGCTTAGAATTACATCTGATGATGATCAGTCTGCACCAGATGAGGAGAAACTCAATGCTCTATTTGATGTCATTAGAGTAAGTGTAATTTAAAATTTTGTTTGAGATTGTGTTACTGATGCATGTTGGTATTTGTCTTGATTCACATCATGTGGACCTGGATTTTGAATTTGATAGTAGTGTTACCTTATTGTCAGTGTTATGTAAACATGCCTTAGAGAACTCAGTCATGCCTCTATATCCACTTTTTTTTAGGTTAAGGCAGAACTCAAGAAAGTTCTTGAAAGCCGCAAACAGCTGGAGGACCAGCTCCGTGACACTGAAACAGCTCAGTATAATCTGGAGGATACCATGGAGTCTATACGAAAAGAAGTTGTGCAGTTGCGAGGGCAGCATGACATGGCTGTGGAGGAGAAGGAGGAGGCGCAGAAGAAGCTCCAGGTTCTTACTGATTACTTCAAAGAAAAGGAGGCACAGCTTACCAAGTAAGTTGGTATAAGATGATTCCTAGTGAATAGATGTATGGTGTAATATAAAAAATATATATATAATGTGTACCTCTATTCACAGAGAAATGGTCATGCTTTATTGTACTGTGACTGCCCCTCCATTATGCTGTCCCCCCTCTTTTGTTACTGTCCTGTACCATTTCTCTGAATATTCATTTTCTCGTTCCGTTGAACCCTGTGATGGGGGAAAAGAATACTGCCACCAAGTCTTTCCACTTGAATCGTATGAGGTAACAAAAATGAGACAGGGATAGGACTAGGCATCCTTCTCCCTGTAGCCCCAAAGGGGATATTCCTAAAAAAAAGTAAAGGCATAAGAGGGTCTGGGAGTTTTCCAGCCAGTACCCTAAGGTTTGGGTCTTTTAATGTGCATGGATGTGGTACAGATGAGAGTAAAAGGGAAGAGATAGGTAGTATGTTTGTGAGAAGAAAGATGGATGTATTGGCTTTGAATGAAACTAAGCTGAAAGGGAGGGGCGAGTTTAAGTTTGGGAGTGTACTGGGTAGTTTGGAGGATCTCAGGAGTGAAGAGAGGACGAGGGAGAGAATGGATGGCTATACTAGTAGGTGAAGAGATAGGTAAGGGTGTAGTGGAGTGGAAGGCTTCTTCAAGGTTAATGTGGATGAAGGTGAAACTGGGAAGGGAGATGTGGGTTTTTGCAAATGCATATGGGACTGATAGTGAGAAGAATGTAGAGGAAAGGGAGGCTTTTTGGATGGCTTTTAATGAGTGCATAGAGGGATTAGGGAGAAATATCAATGTAGTGGTATTGAGAGACCTTATAGCTTGGGTAGGAAATGAACTAATAGACAGTGGTTGGTAAGTGTGGAGTTCTATGAAAAAATTGTAATGGAGTTGATGGTGGAGATGTATCTAGAGTTGATGATAGCAAATGCAGTGTTTAGGAAGAAAGTCAAGCGTAAGTACATGTGGGAGAGGGTGGTGGATGGAAGGGTGGTAGAGCATTAATGGACTATATAGTAGTAACCAGGTGTATGGTAGGAAGAGTTAAGGATATTCATGTTCTAAAGGGAGAGAGTGGAGAAATATAAAAAAAAATTGGTGGAAGGTAAGTTGAGAGTGGAGGATAGATGGAAAAAGAGGAAAAGGACAGAAGGTAGGGAGGTGGTTAAAGTGAACTGCTTAAATGAGAAAGAAAAGGAGAAGTACAAGAAGAAACTGAGAGAGGAGTGGGAGGGAGTGAAGGATAGAGTAGAACTAGGAGTGGAGGAGGAATGGGTATGGTTCAAGGAGGGAGTTACAAGGTGTGCAAAGATGGTGTGTAGAATAAGGAAGATGGGAGGAAATAGAAGGAAGGGTAGTGAGTGGTGGGATGAGGAAGCAAAGAAGGTTGTAGAAGAGAAGAAGCGAGCTTTCACAGATTGGTTACAAAATAGGACGAGAGAATTGTATAAGAGGTACAAAGAAAAGAGGTGAGAAGTACAGTAGAACCTCTACATACAAATTTAATTCGTTCCAGGACCTCCTTCGTATGTTGAAATGGTCGTATGTTAAATCAAAAGTTTCCATAAGAATATACAGGTAAACGTCGACTTACGATGGCCGCGACTTACGATTGTTCGACTTTACGATGACGACGACGACGACGACATGATATTTTAACCCCTTCCATACGGTGCCGCACACGTAGGCGTCATGAGGAGCAAGTGGATTCGCGACGCTGCCATATCGGCGTCTTGATTATATTTATTGTAGTCGCCCCTGTGTTTTTACATTCTCTCAAATGTGCCCTAAATCCCATTCTCTGGTTTTCAAAATTCGCGGGTGAAAGAGAGAACGATCGATATAAGCGGTGACTATATTTTATGATGCGAGTATTATTACGTCACGTCGTACGGCTTGCATTGGCTGCTGCCCGCGAGATTTAAGTTCCGTACTGAAAATACATATTATAGTGTTTGAATATGGTAAAAAGGATAAAAATAATTAAATAAACTACTGCACATGTTTAATAGGCTATATTCAGTATCTCTGGTGGTTAATATACAGGTAGGCTAGGTACAGTGACCACGGTACAGTGATACACAAATTGGGGATCGACTTACGATGAAATCGTCTTACGATGGCTCTATCGAAACCTAATGCCAGCGTCAGTCGACGTTTACCTGTACTGTAATTCATTTAATTCGTCCCACAGCCCAAAAACCTATGATAACTCCTTAATAAATACTGTACTGCAGATAATTACACATAGCAATAAAACAAATGCATTACTGTATATAAGAGAGATGTAAATTTTTTTTTTTTTTTATAAGGAAATAATCAATAAAAGGGTTTTTATTGTCACTTTACCTTAGAGACAGGGAAACGGAGATGTAGGCTTGGCGATGCAGGAGACAGCAGGTGTGGGTAGAGAGGTGGTGACTGAGATACGTATCGTAACTTAGGCTACTCTAACTTACACTAGGTGAACTTTAAACTAACTTAGCTTATATATGCGAAACTTTGACGACTTATTATGTTGGAAATTACTTCGGGTGTAGAGTCAAATATTAGATCGAATTTTACATCGTATGTTGGAAAATTCGCATGTTTAGGCAATCATAAGTAGAGGTTCTACTGTAAAACATAAGATAAAGGAGGCAAAGAGGAGAGCAGATCTGAAATGGGTTAAGATTATGACAAAATTTTGAAAGTAATAAAATGTTTTGGAAAGAATTGAAGAGAGGAAGAGGAGGTGGATCAAGTAGAGAAGAAAAGGTAAAAGGTGCAGATGGAGAGATGATAATGGAAGAGAAGGCAGTAAGAAGCAGATGGGTAAAGTAATTTAGGGAGTTGCTAAATGTGAAGGAGGATAGGGAGGGAAAGGTAGTTGCAGTGGGAAGCACTAAGAAAAAGACAGTGATGAGTAAGGAAAATGGAGGAGAAATAAGGAAAGATGAGGTGAAGGCAGTTGTTAAGATGAAAGTAGGTATGGCACCTAGGTTGGATGGGTGTCATGCTGAATGTTTAAAAAGAGGAGGTACAGTGATGATGGACTGGCTGGAGAGGTTATTTAATATTTATTTAAGAGAGGGTAGAGTGCTGGAGGACTGGAGTAGTGCCTGTATTGTTCCGCTTTACAAGGGAAGAGGGGACGAGAGAGTGTAGTAGTTTCAGAGGGATCAGTTTAAGTGTAGTTGGGAATGCATATGGGGAGGTCTTGATTGAGAGGATTAGGAGATGAACAGAGGGAGTAATTAGTGAGGAACAGTGTGGGTGTTGTGTAAATCAGATTATTGTGGTAAGATAGATATGTGAGAAAGCTTTAGGAAAAGGTAAGGATGTATTTTGGTCTTTTATGGATTTGGAAAAGGCTTATGACAGGGCAGACAGGAAGGCACCGTGGGAGGTATTGCAGATGTATGAGATAGGAGGAAAGCTTTTAAGAGCAGTTAAGAGTTTTTACAAGAGTAGTAGAGCTTATGTTAAAATCAGAAATGGAGAGAGTGGTTCGATGTAAGGGTGGGACTTTGTCAGGGATGTGTCATGTTACCTTGGCTGTTCAATTTATACATGGATGGGGTGGTATGAGAGGTAAAAGCAAGGGTAATGGGTCAGGGATTGGAGATGGTTAAAGAAAATGGAGAAAAGTGGAAGATAAGCCAATTGTTGTTTGCTGACGCCACTGTGCTTGTAGAAGGATCATAGGAGGGATTGAAGAAGTTAGTGACAGAGTTTGGGAAGGTGTGCAGAAGAAGGAAGTTGAGGAAAAATGTGGGTAAAAGTAAGGTGATGATATGTACAAGGGGAGAAAGTGGCAGCAGACTGGAAGTGAGTATTAAGGGAGAGAAACTGGAAGAAGTGGATAGTTTTAGATATTTGGGTGTGAAATTCACGGGAAAGGGAGTGGAGGTGGAGATAGAATGTAGATTGAGAGAAGCGAGTAAATGCCTTGGTGGATTAAAAAGTGTAATGAGAAATAGACATTTGGAAATGGATGCTAAGAGGAGATTGTATGAAGGAGTGATTATGCTGACAGCACTGTATGAGGCAGAAACATGGAACATAAGAGAGGAAGAGAGGAGGAGTTTGAACGTGTTTGAGATGAGGTACCTGTGAAGTATGATAGGGGTTACTAGGTTGGATAGAATGAGAATCAAGGAGATGAGGAGGAGAATGGGGATGGAAAGGGAGTTGGGAGATGGGATTGATGAAAGAGTATTGGGATGGTTTGGATACATGGAAAGAATGAGTGAAGAAAGATTAGTAAAAGAAGTGTGAAAGGCAGAGGTAGGAGTGAACATGAGGGAGCAACCAAGGATGAAATGGATGGATGGGGTAAAAGGGGCATTGGGAAGTAGGGGTATGTCTGTTGAGGAAGAACAGGAGAGGACAGAAGGTAGGGGTGAATGAAGAATGGTTGTGTATGGATGATGCTGTGATGCATGAGGGTGAGTGGGTGAGGGAGGGGGGTTGAAGGAGTATGTGTGAAAAATTAATTGACTCGGCTCAAAGGGACTTTTTGCCGTCTACTCCTCTTCTGCATGAGGGGATGGAGAGGGGGGTTGCCTGTTTAATGAAGTTGCCTTGCTGTGGATGTGCTGCGTCTTGCAGCACTGCTTCTGACCCAGGGTAGTGGGTGAGCTGCAGGGGTGACCCATCATCCAGGAGGAGCCAAGATAAGAGGAAGAGAAGGGGGTGGATTGGGGTGGACTATGTGGGGATAGAATGGGTGGGAGTGGTTTTTATGTTTTTGTTTTTTGGCTAATCATTCCTCATCCTTCCCATCTTGTATACATGCATATATACATCAAAAAGCCTTTTTCTCTTATAAGGGAGCAGCCCATCCACCCTTAACTTGTCACAACCATCCAACACCTATTTGTTGTCCCCATTTATCATAGCTTTTTGTGGATGAAAGGGCATCCCTTTCCTCTGCCCACTGCTCTGGTCATAAGCAATGTAGCAAGAAGCAGGACTTCCACAGCAGGGACAGCCAAGGCTGATTTACCCCAACTGTTTCATTATAAGGTGACCCTCTCACCTTATCCACTCCAGACCTTACAGAGCAGATGAGAAGAAATCCCCTTAGGCCACATCAATTCATCATCCATTCTCCACTTACATGTGTTTCTTGCCCCTACCCTTCCCTACTCAACAGACATTATCCTTGTACCTAATGGGATGATATGTTAAATTCCCTGCTTCAAAAACTTTTGTAAGGAGGTATTGTCCTAGCTCTCTCTGAGAGGATTAAGTTGAGCTGTGTATCAATACATTCTTAATGTAATTATTTTGTTGCCAGAGAGCTCGAGTCTCAGGAAGGTCTGCGCCTTGGGGCTGAGGGCTCCGCTACTGCCATTGCAGCAAGAATCGAAACATATCAGCAGGAAATTTCTACATACAAGTAGGTTCATTATTCACATCTGTAAGATGTAATATTTTGGGTTTTAAGAGAATGGATTTGACATTAGTCATAAAGAGATTTGAAGCCCATCTGATTTTCAGTTTTGAATATCTTTTAGATGCAAGAAAAATGCATATTGATTGGGTTTGTGTAATAAGATACAAGTCTTGATTTCTTTTTTCCATTCATTCTTTAGCATTTGTTTCTTAATTTTGTCTCTATTTTTATTTTATTTTGTTTTATATATATATTTTTTCCGACCTAGATTTCCTACTATAAGGATTTGCTACCAATCCTCTTGCAAGGACAGGTTTCCTGTTCCCTGCAAGATGTGAGGAGTGGATAGATCTTAGCCTTCAACATTTTCATTTTTTTTTTTTTTTTTTTTTTTTCCCCTCCCCAGCATGAGGAAGGATCTTTTCAATTATCTTTATGTATATACCTTTTGAGCACTTTGCATGTTATATGTTTTGACTACTTAAGTCTCTCATTTTGCATGCTACTCAAAGGAAACCAGAATACTTAGGGGATATCACAGTACGTTCCAAGGTCAAAGCCAAGATGAAGAGCTCAGAGAGATTGCACAAAGATCTGCTCTCCCCAGCCACAGAAAACGCTCCATTGTCAGATGAGCACAAAGCACAGAGGGTCAAGGCAAAAGCAGAGAGGCTGCAGGCAGAGATGGCTGGTCAGACATTGGAGAGCCCTACACCAATACAGTCACACATAATTGAAGGTTGCAGTGAGGTACCAGATTTGCCAGTACAAGGAGCATCACAGCCATTGGTAACATATCCGCATTATATGCCTCATCAAAGAACCTCAGAGAGAGATACTCCACCCAGATATGGTTCACCAAGAAGCACACCTAGAAATACTCCACCAGTAGGAACTTCGTCCAGAAGTACTCCACCAGTAGGAACTTCGTCCAGAAGCACTCCACCAAGAGGCACTCCACCGAGGGGTACACCACCAAGAGGTACCCCACCGAGAGGTACTCCACCAAGAACCACTCCACCAAGAACCACCCCTCCCAGAGGAACTCCTCCAAAAGGCACTCCACCAAGAGATGGAACCCCTAGAGATACTCCTCGAACTGGATCACCAGCAGTTACCTCACCTGGAGCCTCTTCACCAGCAATGTCTCCACCAGCAGTCACCCCATCTTCAATTTCTCCACAAAGGTCATCAGCATCAATCACTTCTCAGAGAAGTTCTCCTGCATCTAGAATACCATGGAGGAGTTCATCTACAGCAAGTAATACTTCCCAAAGGGGATCACCTTCACCAAGTATTACCTCACAGAGAAGTCCACTCACTGTATTTTCACAAAGATCATTTGATGCTCATGCAGAAATGGCACAAGACTTATCCAGCAGCCGGAGAACTTCAGCCCCAGCTGAAGAATACATTGACCCAGTCCTGTCTGCTGCTATTGCCTGGGAAGAGAGTCCAGCAAGTGATGACATGAAGCGTTCTGCTGTTGCTGCTCAAGGATCTCAAAGGTCTCGTGCTAGATTTGGTAGTTTAGACTACACACTGCAAGGGTATGGTGATCCAGAAAGAAGGCGAAAGGCAGAAGCTCCTGATGCAAGATTATATGGAAGATCATTTTCTGTGGGAAGGATCACCACCCAGTGCTCAAACACTCAAGGTGTTGACGGACCAGAGGGGGGTTCAAGAAGTTTGGAGACAAGTAGACACTCAAGTGTTAGCAGTGAGAAGAGTTTTGCTCCCTTCCGGAAGCTTCCAGCAAGGTTTGCACTTATAGATGAAAATGATTTTGATGGCAGTAGTTTGAAGACTAAAGAATTTCAAGTAATAAATCTGTGCTTGGTCTTGAAGACTTGAAGACTTTAAGAAAGCTTAAGTAATGAATGTAGTGAAATGCTAGCATTGGTGTAACTGTGGAGAGCAGTACAAAGAATTGCAGTAGAAGATTGATGAAGTTTAGAAGGGCTTATACAATTGTAATCAAGAATACTTCCATATTAATATGGTTTGATGACACAGAAATGTATTTTGCAAGTATGAACATTAGCTTATATTTGTCCACCATAGAATTAGGCAAGTTCCTTGTGTATATTACTTGAATCAATGCTAAGAATTATTTTAACTTGGCTTAACATAATTTCCTAAGAATATGTTAAGAAAATTCAACATGACTTTTCAGGTTTAACAAGATGTTAGGTACTTTTCTGTGCTAAAGTTGAATGGCAATGTGAAAAGATATATGGAGGTGATATATATATTAAAGTATACCATTTGTCTGAAACAGGGTCAGTAAGTAGGTGGTGACAGTCATGACTTTGAAAGGCTTGATTTGGTTCTTATAATCCACAGGAGCAAAGTGGAGAGCCTTCGAAAGGAGTTGGAGGAACAAGAAAATTCATACAAATCACAGGTGACAGCACAAGAACAGAAAGCCCATGAGAGCTGGGTAAGTTACCATCCACCTGTATGCCATAACCTGCTAAGTATGGTGACTAGACACAGAAAGAAATCCATACTCTTCATCTTAATCATCCCTTTCACTCTTTTATGCCCTCTGAAAAAAATTGCACCAGATTTCATCTTCACTGACATTTAAAACAAAATTTTTAGGAAATTTGGGGGTGGAAAAAAAAGGATTGAGGGCTCATAGACTTTAACTTAGTACCTGGGACACTTAGTTTAATAATTGAAATGTATTTTTTTTTTTTTTTTTTTACAGTTACTGTTTCCCATGGGAAAATGGGCAACAAGGAAAATATTCTATTATATATCTTGCAGGACCAATTTTGATGTTGAAAGCTTGGAAAAATAAAAGAGGGGATGATTGGTTTAGGAGGAGTTATAACAAACATGTAGGGCAAAGCCTTCATGTCATGTTGTCTAACATTTTCTCTTCATTTCAGTTGCAAACGAGAACAGCAGAAAGGAAGCAGGAGGAGTTGCGGCAAGAGAACAACCAGTTGCGCAACCGCTTAGCATTGATGCAGAAAGAAAGAGAGGACGTACAACAGCAGCATTCCATTATTAAACCTGTACCAAAACGTAAGTGATAATTTTATTTTATCATTCTTTTCTGAAGTCCTACAAAAGGAAGAAAGTATTTTCTGATGCTGATAGTGCTCAGTTAACTAAAGTCTTCCTTGTATAACTTTTGTCATTGGGAGCGAGTATCATCAAGAGGATTAATGAGAAAAATGGAGAAACCATGGGAAATTGAATAAATATTGAATAAACCAAATAATCTAGTCAAGTGTTTGATGTATTGGGTTGGCTGTGGTCTTGGATTCTCTGTCTGAAAGTGGATACATTTGCTTATTATTGGAGGGAAGCAGTTAAGACTTGTGTAGTTGACTGAATAGTTGTTGATTGGTCATTTCCCATGAAAGGGGAGAGGGTGTGTGTGCATATGTGCATAAGTGTGGTGTGTGTGTGTGTGTGCATGTGCATCCTGAAATGTATAAAACTTGGATGCGGTGTTTACTGCTCTCAAGTTGCCCATTCAATGAAGAAGGAATAAATATATTGAAAAAATATACATATACCAAGGGCTTTTTCCCCCTTTCAAGGGAGGTAGTCAAAGTCAAAGGCATAAATCCACTCCCACCCATTTCATCCCCACATACTCCACTCCCATTTACCTCCCCTCCCTCCATTTTTTCTTTAATCCTCCTGGATGAAGGGTCATCCCTGCATCTCGCCCACTGCCCTGGGTCAGAAGCAATACAGCAAGATGCAGCACATCCACAGCAAGGCTGCTTCATTGAATCAGTGAGCTCCCCTTTCTGTCCCCTCATGCAGAAAAAGAGAAGATGGGGAGAAATCCCTTCAGGCTGCATCAAAATGTTCACACAAACTCCCTAACACCCCACCACCTCCACCACCCGCCCACTCCCATCCATCCATCACAGCATCATCCATACATAAGCATTCTCCACTCACCCCTATCTTCTGTTTTCTCCCTTCCTCAACAGACATCCCCCTTTTTCCCAATGACCATATTACCCCATGCATCCATCTCATCCTAGGTCGCCCCCTCATGTTCACTCCTTCCACCTCTGCCTTCCACACTTTTTACTAATCTTTCCTCATTCATTCTTTCCATGTATCCAAATCGTCCCAATACTCTTTCATCAAGCCTTTCTCACAACTCCTTTTCCACCCATGCTCTCCTCCTAACTTCCTCGTTTCTCACTCCATCCTAGTAACCGCTACCATACTTCTCAGACATTTCATCTCAGACACCTAAATAATTCTCCAGATATGTAAATGGTACATACATATACATATATCAAGGTAAACCAAAAAAATAAACAGGAAATATTGAAACTATGTAGATATAGAAATGGCTGAAATTATGAACAAACATTTTAAATCTGTATTCACAAAAGAAAATATGCAAAGTGGGATGAAGGAAGGGGAGAAAGATCCCCCCCAATGAAAGATATAATTGTGACAGAAAGAAATAAGGGACCAAATAATGAACCTTGATGTCAGAAAATCACACAGCCCAGATGGAATTATGGAATTACAAATTGGATACTAAAAGAATGTATAGATGAACTAACGGACAAAATATGTAAGATAATAGATTGCTCACTCAAAGAAAGTTACTGCAAGACTGGAAAAATTTCAATATTGTGCCAATGTATAAAGGGGAAGACAAGGAATACCCAACAAACTATAGACCGGTTTCCCTTACAAGTACAATAGCTAAAATTTGTGAAAAAGTCATCAAAAGTAGATGGACTAAACATCTGGGGAAGAACAGAATACTAAATCTGAAACAATTCTGTTTTAGACAGGAAAGATCATGTGCCACAAATTTGATCTGTTTCTATTCAAAGTTAATAGAAAGGGACAGATGGTCAGACTGGTTTTCTGGACTTACAAAAGCCATTTGATAAAGTAACACAAAAAACTATTAAGAAAACTCAAAACAATAGGTGTACAAGGAAAATTATTGAAATGGATGGAAGATTTCTTGCAGGGGAGAAAAATGAGTGGTCCTCAGAAATAAATACTCTACCTGGTAAGAGATAAGTGGAGTCCCACAGGGTTTAGTATTGGCTCTGATTATGTTTGTTATATATGTAAATGACACGGATGAAGGTGTAGAATGTTACATGAACTTCTTTACAGAAAACGCAAAACTACTAAAGAAAGTATGGAAAAAGACTGTGAATCACTACAGACAGATTTAGACAAGGTCTGGGAATGAAATAAAAAATGGGAAGTGAACTTCAACATTAAGAAATATAGTATAATGGAATTTAAAAAAGTAAAAAAAGAATATCACAACAATATAAAATCGATGCAAAGGAAGTAAAGAAAGCTAGTTCTAAAGAGGATCTAGGCATAATTATCACTAAAGGCATGTCCCCAGACAAGCAGATAAACAAAATAATTGGAGAAACCTACAATTTACTAAGATCAATAAAGGTGGCTTTTAATTACTTGGATGAGGTAATGGTAAAAAAAATACTAGTCACACTGATAAGACCAAGATTGGAGTACACTGCAACACTATGGACACCCAGTACAAAAAAGAATATAAGGAAAATAGAATCCAAAGAGCAATGACAAAGATGGCCCCAACACTTTCAAAATTGACATACGAGCAAAGATTGTCTAAACTGGAACTACCAACCCTGGAACAAAGAAGAGAAAGAGGAGATCTATTGGCTATTTGCGGAATCATGAAAGGCATGACAGTCCTTGACAGAGAAGACTTATTAAAGTGGGATAAAAGGAAAACAAGGGGACATGAAAAGAAACTCAAAGGATATTTATAGAAGAGATATGGAAAAAAAAAAAAAAAAAAAAAAAAAAAACCACAGAGTAGTGGATGTCTTGAACAAAGTGGAGGAAATAATAGTGTGTGCAAACACCATACAAAAATTTAAGAACAAACTAGATGTTGTGAGATACAAAGATGGGTCACTACAAGCATAGCTTCCCTTTCTGTATAATACAACTAAGTAAATAAATTAGAATCCTTTCTTCTCTTATGTTCCATGTTTCTACCCCATACAGTGCTGTTGCCATAATCACTCCTTTATACAATCTCCTCATGGCATCCATTCCCAAATGTCTGTTTCTCGTTACACTTTTTAATCAGCCAAAACATTTACTCACTTCTTTCAATCTACATTCTACCTCCACCCCCACTCCTCCCTTTCCTGCTACATTTTCAAGTATCTAAAACTATCCATTTCCTCCAGTGTCTCTCCCTTAATGCTCACTTCCAGCCTGCTGTCACTCTCTCCCCTTGTACATCTCATCACCTTACTTTAGCCCACATTTATCTTCAGCTTCCTTCTTTCACACATCTTCTCAAACTCTGCCACTAACTTCCTCAATCCCTCCTGTGATTCTGCTACAAGCGCAGTGTCGTCAGCAAACAACAACTGGCTTATTTCCCACTTTTCTCCATTTTCTTTAACCATCTCCAACCCCTGACCCACTACCCTTGCATTCACCTCTCACACCACCCCATCCATTTATAGATTGAACAGTCAGGGTGACATAGCATCCCTGACAAAGTCCCACCTTTACCTCAAACCATTCACTCTCCATTTCTAATCCTAACACAAGCTCTACTACTCTCGTAAAAACTCTTGACTGCTCTTAACAGCTTTCCTCCTATTCCATATATCTGCAGTGCCTCCCACAGTGCCTTCCTGTCTACCCTGTCGTAAGCCTTTTCCAAATCCATAAAAGCCCAAAAAACATCCTTACCTTTTCATATAGCTCTCTCACATATGTCTTTCCACAAAAATCTGATCTACACAATCCCTTCCTCTCCTAAAACCACACTGTCCCTCACCAATTACTTCCTCTGTTCCTCTCCTAATCCTCTCAATCAAGACCCTCCCATAAGCCTTCCCAACTACACTCAACAAGCTGATCCCTCTGAAACTACTACACTCACACTTGTCCCCCTTTCCCTTGTAAAGCGGAACTATACAGGCACTCCTCCATCTCTTAAACAAACATTAAATAACCTCACCAGCTAGTCCACCATGACTAAATTATCATACATACATATACCAAGGCTTTTTCCCCCTTACAAGGGAGGTAGCCAAAAAGAAATAGGCATAAAATGATTCTCACCCATTCCATCCCTAAATACACTCCACTCCACTCCACCCTCCCGTTTATCTTAGCACCTCCTGGATGACTGGTCATCCCTGCACCTTGCCGACTGCCCTGGGTCAGAGGCAGTGTCGCAAAGCACAGCACATCCACAGCAAGGCCGCATAAAAGGAGAAGATGAGGAGAAATCCCTTCGGGATGCATCAAATTTTGCTCACACATACTACCTCACCCCCCATCCCCCCACCCATTCCACCTCATGCATCACAACATCATCCATATACAACCATTCTATATTCACCCCTATCTTCAGTCCTCTCCTGTCCTTCCTCCACAGACACTCCCCTCTTCCCCAAAGCCCCCTTCACCCCATCCGTCCATCTCATCCTAGGACGTCTCTTCATGTTCACTCCCTCCACATCTACCTTACATACATCTTTTACTAGTCTTTCTTCACTCATTCTTTCCATGTGTCCAAACTATCCTAATACTCTTTCATCAACCCTATCTACCAACTTCCTCTCCACTCCTGTTCTCCTCCTCACCTCCTCATTTCTCACTCTATCTATCCTAGTAACCCCCACCATACTTCTCAAACACCTCATCTCAAATACATTCAAACTCCTTCTCTCTTCCTCTCTTATGTTCCATGTTTCTGGCCCATACAGTGCTGTTGGCACAATCACTCCTTCATACAGTCTCCTCTTAGCATCCATTCCCAAATATCTATTCCTCATTACACTTTTCAATCCACCAAGGCATTTACTTGCTTCTTTCAATCTACATTCTACCTCCACCTCCACTCCACCTTTTCCTGCCACATTTGCACCCAAGTATCTAAAACGTCCACTTCCTCCAGTCGCTCTCCCTTAATGCTCACATCCAGTCTGCTGCCACTTTCACCCCTTGTACATCTCATCACCTTACTTTTACCCACATTTATCTTCAGTTTTCTTCTTTCACACATTCTCCCAAACTCTGTCACCAACTTCCTCAATCCCTCCTCCGATTTTGCCACAAGCGCAGTGTCGTCCGCAAACAACAGCTGGCTCACCTCCCACTTTTCTCAATTTTATTTAACCATCTTCACTCATTCTTTCCATGTGTCCAAACCATCCTAATATTCTTTCATCAACCCTCTCTCCCAAATCCTTTTTCACCCCTGTTCTCCTCCTCACCTCCTCATTTCTCACTCTATCTAGCCTAGTAACCCCCACCATACTTCTCAGACACCTCATCTCAAACACATTCAAACTCCTTCTCTCTTCTTCTCTTATGTTCCACGTTTCTGCCCCATACAGTGCTGTTGGCACAATCACTCCTTCATACAGTCTCCTCTTCGCATCCATTCCTAAATGTCTATTTCTCATTACACTCTTTAAACCACCAAGGCATTTACTCGCTTCTCTCAATCTACATTCTACCTCCACCTTCACTCCACCTTTTCCTGCTACACTTGCACCCAAGTATCTAAAACTATCCACTTCCTCCAGTCGCTCTCCCTTAATGTTCACTTCCAGTCTACTGCCACTTTCACCCCTTGTACATCTCATCACCTTACTTTTACCCACATTTATCTTTAGCTTTCTTCTATCACATACTCTCCCAAACTCTGCCACCAGCTTCCTCAATCCCTCCTCTGACCCTGCCACAAGCGCAGTGTCGTCCGCAAACAACAGCTGGCTCACCTCCCACTTTTTGGTGGGGGTTACTAGGCTAGATAGAGTGAGAAATGAGGAGGTGAGGAGGAGAACAGGGGTGAAAAAAGGATTTGGGAGAGAGGGTTGATGAAAGAATATTAGGATGGTTTGGACACATGGAAAGAATGAGTGAAGAAAGACTAGTAAAAGAGGTATGGAAGGCAGATGTGGAGGGAGTGAACATGAGGGGACGTCCTAGGATGAGGTGGATGGATGGGGTGAAGGGGGCTTTGGGGAAGAGGGGAATGTCTGTTGAGGAAGGAAGGGAGAGGACGGAAGACAGAGGTGAGTGGAGAATGGTTGTATATGGATGATGTTGTGACTGCATGAGGAGGAATGGGCGGGGGGGTGGGGGGGGTAGTATGTGTGAGTAAATTTTGACGCAGCCCGAAGGGATTTCTCCCCGTCCTCCCTTTATATGCAAAGGGGGACGGAGAGGGGGGGTCGCCGATTAAATGAAGCGGCCTTGCTGTGGATGTACTGTGTCTTGCGACACTGCTTCTGACCCAGGGCGGTGGGCAGGGTTCAGGGATGACCCGTCATCCAGATGGTGCTCAGATGAGAGGAAGGGTGGGAGGGGTGTGGAGTGTATTTAGGGATGAAATGGGTGGGAGTGTTTTTATGCCTTTCCCTTTGTGGCTACCTCCCTTGGAAGGGGGAAAAAGCCTTGGTATATGTATGTATGTATGTATTTAACCATCTCCATTCCTTGAGCCACCACCCTTGCATTTACCTCTCACACCACCCCATCCATGTACAAGTTGAACAGCCAGGGCAACATAACGCATTCCTGACGAAGTCCCACCTTTACCTCGAACCACTCGCTCTCTCCATCTCTAATCCTGACACATGCTCTACCACTCTCGTAAAAACTCTTGACAGCTCCTAGAAGCATTCCTCCTATCCCGTATATCCGCAAAACCTCCCACAGTGCCTTCCTGTCTACCCTGTCTTAAATTATCATACACATACATACATATACCAAGGCTTTTTCCCCCTTACAAGGGGGGTAGCCAAAAAGAAAAAGGCATAAAATCATTCCCACCCATTCCATCCCTGAATACACTCCACACCCCTCCACCCTCCCTCTTATAAATTATCATGATTTGGTTTAACACCATGAACTCTTGTAAGAAAATGCAGGGATGGTGCATCCTTATGAAAGACTTTTTGAACGAAGAAGCTGGTCGTGCCAGAATGAGGATGCTAGTTGTATCCTTTTTGTTGAGATTTGAAGTGTTCAGATGTCTCTTTTGGAGGATAGTTATTACATCCTCTTCATGATGCCTATTCAGAGATCTTGTTCACATACTATCAAACATTTGTACTTCTCTAAGGAAAAACCCACAACTAAAAGTGGGATAATTTTTACACTGTGTCATCTACAAATTATTTCTAAAGATCTGTGAGCTTTCATCAGCTGAATGAAATTATAAGGTTTTAATTATAATAAAGTCTGTCAGATAGCCATCAGGCAGTAATGGATTAAGGATTTGAGGTGGGAGTTACCTGAAATGAAGAAAAGTGAATAGGTAAGGTCATCTTTGATGTATCAAGCAGTATGATAGAGCTAGGTAGACCTGCTTCCCTTTTTATGTGAGAGAAGTTAGTAGGTATCCTCTTCAGTTTGCTGTTGTCCCTTTTGTTTAATGTACTAGTTTGAGGTGGCGTACCTACACTAATAAAAGTTTTTTTTTCCCCCTTTATAAGGGGATGGTTTGAGGTTATAAGAAAATGTTTGAACCCATGGAGTGATAATTGTAGTAAAATATTGCCTATAATGTCAACAAGATGGAGCACCTGTAGTCTCTACTCTCCATCAGAGGTCCAAATATCCTTCCAATTATGTTGAATGCAAGAGATGTTAGATACAGGGTGAGTGTTGAATGTGGTGAGCTGAATTCAGTGAATTTTGTCCAGATGGCTCTGTAGTTGTTGAATATTGATACCTATGTAGATCCACATGATGCATGTGGAGGTTATGAGAGGTATGTGGTCTGATGTAAGGCCTAAGTTGGGTCAAAAGTGTGTTGGTAGTAAGATTTATGTGCAGAATGTTTATTGATATTTGCTTGGTGTGTGTGCACACATACACACGTGCTGATCTGGATTGATAAGAATGCAGAGTGAATCAAGTGGTGTGGAATGCTTCACTGTGTGATAATGTGGGTGTACCAGCCTTTAGCATTGAAGTTGTTTTGAATGGTATTTTAAAAGGTCACCATTGTAGTTGTTTGAGGTGAGTAGTGCATGAGAATTGATAGTGAATGTTCAGGAGGGACGTGTATACAGTCAAAACCATTAATGTAGTCATTTTTATATTTTGTAGATATATTTAATTTAATTTATTGGTTTAGTTGCTGCTATTGTAAGCGTTTCATACTGTAGTTTGGCTTGTCCTCCACAGGTGTAGATGCCAACGGGACCCTCTCGTCCCCAGGTCCTGCTATGAATGGTCCCAATGAAGATTCAGGCCCTCTTCCCCTCCCACGGGACTTAGACTCCCCACCCATGCCTCCCCACCCATTACACCCACCACCTCATCCAATGCTTCCCCATCCTATGTTTCCAGGGGGTCTCCCTCCTCCCCATCAGCCAGGAATGCCACCACCCCTCCCCCCATTCCTCCCAGGGGAACCTCCTTTTATGGGGCACCTTCCACCTCCTCCCCCTTCAGATCGACGACCACCCCCAGCTGGGGGAATGGCATCTCCACCCTTTGGCAGGTCCACTTCCCCTCCATATGATTACCGTAGATCCCCCCCTATATACGAGCGACGTAGTGACCGCTTTTCCCCCAGTAGTGATCGCTCACACATGTCAGATCGCCGCTTCACCCCTCCTCCTTACCGCCGCCGCCCATCTCCTGACCATCATTCAGACCCTCGTATGAGGTCACCAGGAAGGAGATCAGATCGCATTAGGTCGCCAGACCACAGGTCAGATCGAATGAGATCGCCTGACAGAAGGTCGGATCGAAGTAGAAGGTCTCCAGCTAGATGTTCCCCTGATAGAATAGATAGAAGATCTCCTGATAGAAGGTCGAACAGGAGATCACCAGACCGGAGGTCTAACAGATCCCCAGATGGTTACCCAAGAGCAAGGTCACCAGGGAGGAGGTACTATGATGAAAGTGATTACAACCATGATGACCACCGGCCTAGACCACACTCTGGCAAAGGTAAGACTGGGTTTAAAGGAATATAGAATTTATGGCTCTAGCCAAGATTTTAAAAATTTTTATCTGTGTTTTCATGGGTTATTATCCATGCATTTCCCAGGTTAGTGTTAGAAAAATTAATCCTGTCTTTTCAGCAAAGAAAAAGATGGCCAATGGTGTGGCACCAGTAGTAACGTTCAAGGTACATTTTGATATTGATTTAATTTTGTTTTTCTTTGTCTTTGTCTTGCATGCTACACATAACCCAGGGCGTTCAAGCTTCAATAAGCTGCGCAACTTCTGGGAAAGTATGGAGTCTGGCAAGACACTAGACACTGTCAGTGATGATCAGGTGGACCCTCATGCGAGTCCTTGAACTATGAGAAGATTCCTTTTCTGGTGCATATGAAATAGTTGCTCTGTATTGTACATTTCCAGTTTCCTTTTTATCATAATTGCTCTGCAGTATATCCTAATGACTGGGTCATTACTTGTACAAGTATCATTTGAAATTTATATGATTGTATTTAGTAATGAAAACATCCTTAGTAGTATATTGAAGGGAGTTTTGGCTCTATCAGAAACATTGTTATTAGAAATAATATCTCCTGTTTATGCAGTTGTACTCAAGTTGGTGAAGGGCTTTCTTGATATTCTTTTAACTGGTTGAGGTCTTTCTTCAATTAATTTCAAATTAACTAAATTTGAAGCTATAGATTAATTGATAGTACAGCAGGATAGGATTGATAATACAACTTCATAAAGGCTTTGTTTCATGAGGTAGTGGAAAATATATCAAGCACTTAACTGTCCTCTGATAGCATTGTTCTTTGGATTTTATGACTAGGGACAGAAACAAAATCGCAATACATTTCAAGAAATCTTGATAAAGATTGGGAAATTCTTGTACTTCAGGACTAAATTTCCCAGAAATTAGTGTCAAATGCTTTAATTTTATTGGAGCCACAGCAATCCCTTGCTATTCACGGGGGTTACGTTTCTGATATCCCCGCAAATGGCCAAATCTGCGAATACTCTTTTATATAGATATATTCCACGAATGTGCTGGTATTTGCTCCTTTTTATTTTTCTCTTTATTATTGACATTATTATTATAACATTGTTTAAGATGTAGTGCACTAAAGAAAAAAACCGAAAACACCAAAATAAACTTTATTTTCACCACATCTGGAGTCAATCACAAAAATATATAACAACATGTATGTGAATATGTTTTACTTAGTACTTGCCAGATGTTGATGGCTGTGGCTGTGTAAGGGTGCCAAGTTGCTTCTTGGAGAAATACATGGATATTGGAAGCTGTTCCCTTTCACGCTTCAGCTCTTCATAATTTCATTGTAGGGAGCAAATACAGCTTCAAACCCATTCTTCATTTTTATAGCCCTGTCAAGGGATGGGTCATAAGACATGATGAGGGAGATGGTGTTCATGTTTGTGTTTCTCCTAATTTGTTCAGCATCCACACTTGCATTGCAGCCACGTGATCAGTCGATGCAGACTCACCCGTTATTCTCAGGTTGTGGAGTGCGAATCTTTTCTTAAAAATTTCAAACCATCCCTTGCTGGCTACAAAAGGTTGTTTTTTTCCACATTTCTTACTGAAATATTCATACATTTTCTTAGCCTTCTCACTGATGAGAATTGTTTCTAATGGAATATGTCAGCTGTTTAGATCTTCAAACCAGACAAGCAACTTTTCCATTTTTATCATGGCAATATTGTGCACATGCGGAGAAAATTTTGCTGAGATTGGAGCACGTGTAGCCACTGCTTGTCTAATGTCTTTCTCATTTTTCTTCATGTAATGCAGTGTGGACTCGTTAATACTGTAAGCACAGCCACACGCTGTGAAACTCATGCCATTTCGGAGTTTGTCCAAAATCACAATTTTTTTTGTTAATGTCAACACTTTTCGAGCTCTCCTGGACACTTTGCCATCTTTTCTATTAATATTTGTCTTTGCTGAGGCTGAACTATGTCCAGGAGTCATGGCGAGAGTGCGTGAGCAAGTGGTATCACCACAGGCATGTGTGAACAGACCGAAAGACACACGTGGAGTGCGGTAGAAGTAACGTCATATGTTCGGAGACACGTGTGGAGTGAGGTGATGGTGGTGCTATACTGTACGAGTAGCAGAAATATTTCGTACTGCAGTATATATTTTTTTTTCATAATTTTTTCTTGAAATATCTGCAAATAATAAAACCATGAAAAACAAGGGATTGCTGCATTAATATTAATCCAAAGCCAAAGTGTGTACATGGAGGTATATATACAGGGTCAGACAGCCAGACCTGGTTTACTTCCCAACTGGTTCAGTATATAGGACGCCTCTCTCATCCAGTAAAAAAGTTCAACTCATCAGCTCTGTAAATTTTTTTGAGTGTATGAGGAGGAGAGGGGTTTTATCATGCAATGAAGTAGTGGGGGTAAACCATCTCAGACTGTTGTGTTCTTATATGGAAGTGCTTTGCTCTGTTGCCTTGGACCCAAGCAGTGTGGTGGCGGACAGTGATCTTCATGTACGAGGTGCTGAGATAGGAGGGATGTTCAGTGAGTTTTGATGTGTATGAAGTGGGTATGTTCTTTGATTTGACTGCCCCCCTTAAGGGGAAAAGGGCCTTATAAAAGGGGTTGTAGAGCCAAAGGACACATTCACTTCATTCTCAATAACACCCATTTAATGTATCTTCCATCTCAGCACTTCATGGATAAAGGGTCGTCCCCGTCTCTCACCACATTGCTCAGAATGAAAGCAATGTAGCAAGACATAGTTCTTCCACAGCAGGTCCCAACAGCCATAGTTAGTTTGTGCCACCTCTTCAGTGTATGGCAACCCCTCTCCCATTTCCCCTTATAAGGTCATGGCCGAGTTAAAACTCCTACATTGTTAACAAATGAAACTCGTTCAGCCACCCTTCACGTCAGAATACAATAGGGATAAGGTGTTGTTGCCACCCTTGCCAAAGTAGAAATGCCAGAGCTTGGAAGAGTTGAAGTTTTCCTTTTAATTGTTGAATAATGTTTTGATTTAGTGCATTGTCTGGTGGCGTAGACTGACTCTACCCGAATGTATTTGTAGCATTTCATGTTTATTCTAACCAGTGAACCGATTTTTATGGTGAACTTTAATATGTTTTTTCTGGTGAAGTTAATCTGATTAATATTCTTTTATGGTGAAGTCATTATTATTATTTTTTTTTTTTTTCAATGGTGAAATTAGCATTCATTAATGGTGAAATTAATCTTATTAACATTTCTTGAATGGTGAAGGTGGAGGATTTGATTTATGTATTTGTGTGGATGTGCATTTGTTTTCATTTGTTTTCATCTGCCAGCCTTTTTTTTTTTTTTTTTCAGTATTATTCTCCTGTCTTCCTCTTCCTGGATTGCCAAATGTCTTAAGCCCAACACTTATGACTTTTTCTCAGTCACTGCCGTGTAGAAATCTCTCCATATATTTTTCTTGTTCTTACATTAAAAGAGCACATGTTATGTGTCTCACGAATGTTGACATTGTTCTAGAATTTCCCATAGAGTATGATTTGTACAATTGGCATATGATGCAATAGATATTTATGTATACTTTCAACAAGATTTACCTTTTCAAACATAAGTAAGTTTGTGGTCATAAGGTATTGTTTTCTTGGGTGCATAATTTAGCTAACTTTCAATGAAGATATCATAAATCTTCATGTGATTTATGAAGCATGATCAATTATTGATAATTGATACATTTAGATCACTTGTTTCATATGTGGCTGAGTGAACCAGAGCTGTTTTACATGGGTACTTTAAAATATCTGTCACGTGCAGTTTCTCTCCATCCCTCTCTTCCTTCTGCCCTCCCTCTCTCCCTCTCCTTTTTCCCTCCCTCTCTCTTTCTCTCTTCCTCTCTCCCTCTCCTTTTTCCCTCCCTCTCTCTTTCTCTCTTCCTCCCTCTCTCTCTTTCCTTCTACCTCCCTCCCTCTCTTTCCTTCTTCCTCCCTCCCTCTCTCTTTCCCTCTTCCTCCCTCCCTCTCTCTTTCCCTCTTCCTCCCTCCCTCTCTCTTTCCCTCTTCCTCCCTCCCTCTCTCTTTCCCTCTTCCTCCCTCCCTCTCTCCCTCTCTCTTTCCCTCTTCCTCCCTCCCTCTCTCTTTCCCTCTTCCTCCCTCCCTCTCTCTTTCCCTCTTCCTCCCTCCCTCTCTCTTTCCCTCTTCCTCCCTCCCTCTCTCTTTCCCTCTTCCTCCCTCCCTCTCTCTTTCCCTGTTCCTCCCTCCCTCTCTCTTTCGCTCTTTCCCTGTTCCTCCCTCCCTCTCTCTTTCCCTCTTTCTCCCTCCCTCTCTCTCTCCCTCTTTCTCCCTCCCTCGCTCTTTCCCTCTTTCTCCCTCCCTCGCTCTTTCCCTCTTCCTCTCCCTCCCTCCCTCTTCCTCTCCATCCCTCCCTCTCCCTCCCTCCCTCCCTCCCTCCCTCCCTCCCCCTCACTCTTCCTCTCCCTCCCCCTCACTCTTCCTCTCCCTCCCCCTCCCTCCCTCTCCCTCCCTTCCTCTCCCTCCCTTCCTCTCCCTCTCCCTCCCTTCCTCTCCCTCTCCCTCCCTTCCTCTCCCTCTCCCTCCCTTCCTCTCCCTCTCCCTCCCTTCCTCTCCCTCTCCCTCCCTTCCTCTCCCTCTCCCTCCCTTCCTCTCCCTCTCCCTCTCTCCCCCCTCTCTCTCTCTCCCCCTCTCTCTCTCCCCCTCTCTCTCTCCCCCCTCTCTCTCTCCCCCCTCTCTCTCTCTCCCCTCTCTCTCTCTCTCTCTCTCTCTCTCTCTCTCTCTCTCTCTCTCTCTCTCTCTCTCTCTCTCTCTCTCTCTCTCTCTCTCTCTCTCCCTCTCTCTCTCTCTTCCCCTCCATATCTCTCTCTCTCTCTCTCTCTCTCTCTCTCTCTCTCTCTCATTCTTTCTATCTCTTTTTCTCTCATTCTCTCTCTCTCATTATCTCTTTTGCTCTCACTTTCTATTTCCCTATCACTCTTTATCTTTCTTGCTATCTTTTCTCTCTATCTCTCTCTCTCTCTCCTCTCTCTCTTGCTCTCTTTTGCTTTCTCTCTTCCTTTCCTTTCCTCCTTCTCCCCTATCCCTGTGAAGAGGCTGGGCCCAAGATATTTATAATCTATCTATATATCAATGGAGAAGATGGGGAGAAATCCCTTCAGGGTGTATCAAAATATCATCCATACTTAACCATTCTCCACTCACCTTTAACAGCCTTCACCCTCCCCAATAAACTTGACAGTATTTCCTCGAGTTTTTCACATGAGGAGAACTGAAAACCAGAAGCTGCTCTCCTCTTCTGACTACTGATATAGAACAACCCCACACAGAGAAGTCGTATGTTTCTTCCCAGATAAATCTCTGTGAGGGCCAGGGAATTGTTCCCAGCCACTGCGAGGCAGTAGTTTTTCAGTTTAAGCTCAAAGCAACACTATCATTCTATAGTACAATCTCTTCAGCATGTACATTTCTTCATTCCATTATGTAAGATTTGTCTTAATGTATACTTTTCATGATGTACTTCAATCTGACGACCATATTTTCAAACCTTGTCCATTTTACTTTGTCTTGTTCTTATTTTTCCGTTTACTCCTTCCCATTTGCTTTGCCTCAGCCTCCTCATATTCCTTCCTCCCTCTTTTTTCTTGTCCCCTCCTCCACATCTTCTCCCTTTCCTCACTCACAACTGTTCTTTTTCTTCCTATTCTTTTGCTTTCTTCTCCTAATTTTCCCCATCTATTCTTCCTTTCCATCAGTCTTCTTATTCTTCCTTTTTCCTATTCTTCCTCCTCCCACCTTTTCTTCATCCTTTTCCTCCTCGTCTTCATCCTGTGTAATATTGCTCATAGGGATGGAAACATTTGTGAATTTTTCTCTTACACTTTCTCTCCCTTTTCTTTTTTTTTTGAACAAAACAAACTTCTTTGTTGTTCACTTTTTTCCCCCAGCTACATACAATGTCACCTAATACTAATTAAAAAAGGCTGGTAGCTGGAAATAATGTGAATGTGTGTTTATGACACGATTAAGAATAAGTGGAATAATACTTGACATAGTAATGAAGTAACTATTCTTTGCACTTAACATTAACCACTAAAAAAATTGTCTTCATTGATTGAATAAAGACCTGTTGTGTGTGTCTTATGTTAAGGTGACTATTTTTCAGGAGCTTTTGTGCACTGTAATGTTGTTGTCTCTCATAGGTACAAAAACTTCCACACCCCTAGGCCCCAACGACCGCTGAACCAGAAACGGGTACGAGCTGCTTCTTGCCTTCGCCAGTGCTGCCTCGACTACAGCCATGATCCCGTTGTTCTCGGCATCTCATCCACAACTACGATCCCATGTGTGTGTGTGTATATATATATGATATATATGTATATATAAATATATATATATATATGTATATATGTATATATATATATGTATATATATATATATGTATATATATGTATATATATATTATATATGTATGTATATACTTTTTTTTTTTTTTTTTTTTTTTTATCTCTCCATTGTGACTTCAGGGATGAAGAGACTAGTGCTACTGCCAGTTAACCACTTGCAAAGTGCAAAGCAAGGGCAGACCGGGGGATGTATGTCACACTGGTTGCCTTTCAAGGCATTTACTGACAAAAGTAAAAAATAAAGAACAGTCAAAGAAAACTGTACTTAGGGCAAAAGTTCAGTGGAACTAGAGAAATCTGTGAAATACTTGTCAGTGCTAGCATTTTTGGTGGAGCTATGACAACCTTAGTATTAGCATTCATTCCAACAATTATTTTTATTTCAAGCTTTTTTTTTTATTTCTTTTTAATTTTTTAAAAATTTTCATTGCCTATTAGGACATGGTGGATGAGTGTACCTGTCCTACATTTGCTAAGGCGTCAGGTGCTTGGGGGTGTACAATATTAGTTAGGGTTTCATCCATATGTTGTAAAAGGTTATGTCACCTGGTGAAATTTTTGTGATAGGAAGAGTAATAGATATAAAACTGGTATGGAAGATGTATTGATACAAAAATTTTTACTTGTCTGCTGTACATGACTTCCATCACCAGTGATGCTATTCCAAGGTAAAAGGTTGATCCACTCTCTCATTGTGATACAAAGACAAAGGAGCCAGATGCTCCGTCTTTGACCAGATGGGTGGTTTTTTACATTGGCACTATTCTCTACCCTGTCATACCTACCAGCTCATGGAATGCTGTCCACTCCCATTCCCTCCTCCTTTCCAGTACCCCCTCCTTTTATTTTCATAATATTGGAAAAAAGTCAGTATCATTGTCCAGACTCCTTTACTCTGCCCCCACTAACCTACAATAAAATAAATTCTATCTCTTATTGCCACTCCACCCAATTCTCTTATTGATTTCTTTTTAAGTTCTTCTGAACAGCCTCAATAAATTACTATTGTTTCCTTTCCTGTGCATATACATGTGATTGTATGCTTAAGCAGATGGATGGGTGAGCTACATTTGTACAGTGTTATCTTTATATCTGAAACCATCTTTCCAACTATTTAATTTATGTATCAGTAGCCAAATGAGAATAAACATTTGTATTGGCTGTGGATTTTCCTTTCAGAATTCTTCCCCAACACCCAACCTGTACAATATTCACTTGTGCATGTGGTGGTCCTGCTAGATGGACAGCAAAGCTGCCAATTTTAAAAAGTTTTTGATTCTCGCATCTCCATTAGGAGGTGAACCCAGAGGGGCTGACAGTCTCCAGATTCCAAGATCTCTCTATCAACTTCAACTGTATTTCTTAGACCTTTTGACACACTCAAAGCTGACAACCAGCATATGTTTCCCTTCCCCTATCACTTTTGGCCAGTGACATGGAAATGGTGCCATACTAATACAACAGAAAACAGTCCAAAGTTTCTTCAAGAAGAGATTTGTGGGTGGACCTGAGGTCCATTTCCAGCCACTGCGGGGCTGTAAGTTTCCCATTTAGTGAAACTTATGGGAACAGTTATATTAAATTCACTCATGAAAGGATTACAAAGGAAGAGCATGCCAACAGGAGACCTTTTGCTCCATAACTAGCTCATATGCAGAAAAAAGTAGGTAAATTTATAAAATAGAAAATGACAAATAAAATAATAAATGGAAAAATAACTAATTTATGATAAAGATAAACATAATAAGTAAATAAATACATAAGATAAATGGCAGGCATTACAGCATATGGATTAGGTGCTTATCTAAAGGAATCTTAAAACTTTGAACTATACTACATCGCACTGCCTCTGCAGAAAGTTTATTCCATTCATTTACTACGTGGTTGGTGAAACTGTTTTTAGCCACTTTAAAATTAAATCTGAGTTTGAGACCATTATTTCTTGTTTGATTCACATTCAGTGTGAAAATTTTGTCACATTTGATGTCATTTCCTTTTAGAATCTTAAGGACTTGTATCAAATCACCCCTGAGCTTACACTTTTTAAGGGAAAATAGATTCGTATGTTTTAGTCAATTTTCATATTTATTTCTGACATTTAGAATTGGTTTTGTGGCTTGCCATTGTAATTTTTCTAATGTCAGTGTCTGTGATGAGAATCAGTGACCATATGGAAACAGCATACAGTAGGCCCTCAACATTTGCAAGAGTTAGGGTATCAAGAACCTTGTGAAAATTTAAAATTCGCAAATGTTTGGTGTGCATATTACATAATAAGGTTTCCTTTACCTAGTATTGGGTTTTCTTTACCTAACAATAATGTCTCCTTAATCAAATAAACCTAATAACTCTTAAAATCCCCAAAACAGTATGAAATATTCCACATGTTATGGCTTAATAACGTAATGAATACATACATACATATACCAAGGCCTTTTCCCCCTTCCAAGGGAGGTAGCCAAAAAGGGAAAGGCATAAAAACACTCCCACCCATTTCATCCCTAAATACACTCCACACCCCTCCCACCCTCCCTCTCATCTGAGCAGCACCTGTAGAAAAACAAAACTCCACTGGCGCACTATTACTTGTGATGATGGTAAGTTGTCCATGCAGTTGCTGATGATGAATAACTGGATGAGATGATGTGGGGTGTAACTGTATGACACGAGACTAATGCCTGGGTTGAGGTTCAGGTGGGACAATGGGGGTAGCAGCAGGTTTCCTTGTAAAATACATTGTGATTGGCAACTGAGACTGTTTCCTCTGTCTTAAAAAAAAGTCTTGTAAGGAGCAATGCTCTTATCAGTATTGCTCATCACCTTCAATGCTCTCGCCATTGATGGATCTATGTCACATGATAATTGTTTGAGTTGTGCTGTCATCCTCTGCTTCCCCCAGCTTTTCAAGAGAGAGCTTGAGGGTGATCAGCCTCGGCAATACTATCTTCCACTTCATCCTCACTGTCTGACTGCATAATCTCTAACAGTTGATCATCATTTAAGGCTATGGCATGTTCATCAACTAGTTCCCTCACCTCATACTCCTGCATGTCTTTGACCCCTTTACCACCAACTAGCTAGCTAGCTCCACCGTCTTCTCTACAGCATCATTAACCTCCTCCTGAGGACCAAAACCTGTGAAATCATACACACACTCCGGCCACAGTGCCCTCCAACAACCACTGACTGTCTGAGGGTGCAAATCCTTAAGGCACTCCTGCACAATTGGGAGGCAGTCGGCAATAGGGAATTTTTTCTAATATTGAATGGCACTCAAGTCAGGGTTTGCATCCAATGCAGTGTTAAGCTTCTGCATGCATCTGTGTGTGTAATATGCTTTGAAGGCAGCTATCACACCCTGATCAAGAGGCTGTATGAAGGAGGTTGTGTTTGGCACAAAGCATTAATGTGCATTGGTTCTTAACAGCTTTGAACTATGGCGCACTCTTCTCTTCTTTGGCAACAAAGTTCTTGGTAGGCATTTTCTTCCAAAAGAGGCCTGTTTCATCCATATTCCATACCTGCTCAGGCCTGTATCTCTTATCTTCAATAATTTTCTTCAGAGTGCCAGGGTATACAGCTGCCAAAATGTGATCTGCTGAACCTGATTCCCTGCATATTTGCAAGGAGAACTGCCTCTTGAATCTGTAAAACCATCCTTTACTTGCCAAAAATTCAGACTGGGTGGTGGCAGGATGGTCTAGTTCTGCACTGGTGCTAGCCTCTGCACTGGTGCTAACCTCCGCACTGGTGCTAACCTCCGCACTGGTGCTAACCTCCGCACTGGTGCTAACCTCCGCACATGTGCTAGCTTTATAACTTGTTACTCTGTTATACAATGCTTTGCCTCTTTGCATGTATCACATTGCTATCAATTGGATTATCTTTTTTGTTCTGGCCTGTTAATGACACACATAAAGCAGATTCCATCTTAGATATAGAACTGCTTCTTACCTGCAACACTTGCTTAGTGGAAGGAGCAGCAGTAAATGCCAGTGCTGCTCTTATGTTCACCTCATTTTTCTTTATTCAACACCCTGTGCTCTCATTTACATTAAGTAGCTTCCCAACAGCAGAATTGTTCATATTACCCTCCCTACACTTGTCTAACTTCACCTTCTCCAAATTCATCACTTTCTTTAATCTTTTTGGAATATACTTGTCATGAAAGGTTGCTGCTTGCTTGGGGACCATAGTTCACCACACACGTGTGAACTGATCCTGAGGCAATTTGGATTCGGACAAGGAAGATCATGTACCACCAATTTAATTTGTTTCTATTCAAGATTGATAGATATATTGCAGGAAAGGGATGGCTGGGCAGACTGTGCATTCCTGGACCTACAAAAGGCATTTGATAAGGTACCACACGGAAAATTACTATTTAAACTGGAAACAATAGGAGGCATACATGGAAAACTATTGAATTGGATGGAGGACTTCCTACATGGAAGAAAAATGAGTGGTGCTCAGAGACAAATATTCAAAATGGGAAGAAATAAGTAGTGGCATCCCACAGGGGTCAGTACTAGCTCTGATAATGTTTGCTATATATGTAAATGACATGGATGAGGGCATTGAAAGTTACATGAACTGCTTTGCAGATGACACAAAATTATTAAAGAGAATAAACTCTGAAATAGACTGTGACTCATTGCAGAAGGATCTGAACAAAGTCTCAGAGTGGAGCAAGAGATGGGAAGTAGAATTCAACATCAAGAAGTGCAGTATAATTGAATTTGGAAAAAGCAAGAAGAGAATAACAGGACAGTATAAAATTGATGGGAAAGAGGTAAAGAAAGTGTATTCTGAAAGGGACCTAGGAGTAATTATCACCAAAGACATGTCACCGGATAAACATATAAATAAAATAGTCGGAGAAACCTACAATTTGTTGAGATCAATAAAGGAGGCCTTTAAATACCCGGATAAGGAAATGGTCAAGAAAATATTACAAACACTAATAACGCCAAAACTGGAATATGCAGCGCTGATATGGTGACCCAGTACAAAAAAGAATATAAGAAAATTTGAATACAAAGAGCAACGACAAAATTGGTCCCAACATTTGCAAACCTAACATATGAACATAGATTGGCCGAACTGGAATTGCCAACCCTGGAACAAGGAAGAGAACGAGGGGACCTAATAACCATCTACAGAAGTATAAAAGGAAGAGAATGCCTTGATAGAGAGGACCTATTAAAATGGGACAGAGGAAAAACAAGAGGACATGCAATAAACTCAAAAAGGATAACTACAGAAGAGATCTGAAAAAGAACAGCTTCCCACACAGAGTGATAGATATATGGAACAAATTGGATGAAGAAATAGTGTGTGCAAACACAATACAACAATTTAAGAACAAACTTGATCTTGAGAGATACAAAAGTTGGTCACCACGAGCATAGCTCCCCTTCCGTATAATACAACTAGGTAAATACACACAAACACACACAAAATTATAGCAATCACCATGAGCATTAAGGGTGAGCGACTGGAGGAAGTGGATAGTTTTAGATACTTGGGTGCAAATGTGGCAGGAAAGGGTGGAGTGGAGGTGGAGGTAGAATGTAGATTGAGGGAAGTGAGTAAATGCCCTGGTGGATTAAAAAGTGTAATGAGGAATAGACATTTGGGAATGAAGGCTAAGAGGAGACTGTATGAAGGAGTGATTGTGCCAACAGCACTGTATGTGCCAGAAACATGGACCATAAGAGAGGAAGAGAGAAGGAGTTTGAATGTGTTTGAGATGAGGTGTCTGAGAAGCATGATGGGGGTTACTAGGCTGGATAGAGTGAGAAATGAGGTGAGGAGGAGAACTGGTGGAAAGGGAGTTGGGAGATAGGGTGGATGAAAGAGTATTAGGATGGTTTGGACACATGGAAAGAATGAGTGAAGAAAAATTAGTAAAAGAGGTGTGGAAAGAGTGAACATGAGGGTGCGTTCTAGGATGAGATGGATGGATGGGGTGAAGGGGGCTTTGGGGAAGAGGGGAATGTCTGTTGAGGAAGGATGGGAGAGGACAGAAGACAGGGATGAATGGAGAATGGTTGTATATGGATGATGTGATGCGTGAGGTGGAATGGGTGGGGGGGATGGGGGGTGAGGTAGTATGTGCGAGAAAAATTTGATGCAGCCCGAAGGGATTTCTCCCCGTCTTCTCCTTTTCTGTATGGGGGGACGGAGAGGGGGGTCGCTGATTTAATGAAGCAGCCTTGCTGTGGATGTACTGTGTCCTGTCCTGTGTTGATATGCTGTCTTGGTGCTTTGCTTCTGATACTGGCAGTGGGTAGGACATAGGGATGACCCTTCATCCATGATGAGCCAAGATAAGAGGGAAATAGGGTGGTGGGTGGGAATGGGCGTGTGCCTTTGATTTGGCTATCTCTTTTATGAGGGGGAAGATGCCCTTGGTATACAGAAAGAAAAACTCGATACAAAAATAAAGCACAAAGAGTTTGATTTCTCATAAATATTTTTCCTGATCCACTTTTCACATCACTTTGAGGAACAAAACACTTGTATGTCAGTCTGCTTTGGCTGAATATATTGCATACATTTAAGAAACTGCCTCATGATACTTTATAAAATGCACACCCAGCAGACCACATTTGACCTGAAAATGTTCCCTCTTCCTGCTGCTGCTTGTGTACCGTATTTTCCGGCGTATAGTGCGCAACTTTTTTCCGTTGGAAGGGCCTATAGATGGGTGCGCGTTATCCGGTGGTGCGCATTATCTACGGCCTACGATAAAAATTGCGGCTGTGTGTGTAATTTTTTTCACAACAACGTGACGATGTTGGCCGTCACAAAGTCGGGACGGCACACTTCAACGTGACGTTCCGTGAGAACAAGAAGAACAGCCATGGTGACATGAAAGAATACGCCAGCATGGGCTACCGTATATAAATATTTGGTATAGGTAGGTATATATCGAATCTTATTTTTCATGATATTTGCCCATGTTCACAGCATCCTTGTTTGAATTTTTATGTTGGCTTTGTTGTTTCACTTTAGGTATGGTACAAATTCCGTTGCGGCCGTTCATAAACTCGTGTCAAACACCTGACTACAACACCCTCTTTCGGGAGTTATATTAAGTAAACGTCACCTTGATGAGAGACTGTCATATTTCACCACTGTAGTTTGTTTCAGTATTAAATAAAAATGGTAAAAACGAATTATTTCTTCAAGATATAAAATGAACATTTTCTATAAAAATCCCGAATTTTTTCTGTATATTTCACTTTCAATAAACTTTTTTTTAGATCATATTTCCTACAAACTATTTAAGCTACAAAGTAATAAGGGACCAACGCACAACATGAGTCATATGTACCGTACATGTAGTTCCGACTTTTTCTTAGTTGTGTCCTGATTGATGCCTAAACTGACATTTAATTTAGTGACAAATCAACAGATTTCCCAGCGGTGGCTCTAGCCAATGAAAAATACTTCTCCATGTAATCTCGTTCACATGATATAAATACCGAGGTAAAACTGCGTTATAGACAAATGCGATCGGGCATGCGCGTTATACATCGGTGCGCGCTATCTGTGTACCGAAATAACGAAGTGCATGGGTGCGCATTATAACCCGATGCGCATTTTAAGCCGGAAAATACGGTATTTACCTAGTATCTTATGTGAAAGGTGGTGTCCCATCTTATTATCTTGCACTGTCTAGTTTGCTCTTAAATTTGTGTGTAGTTTGTGCACATTTGTTTTGTCCAGTTTATTCCAGCCATCCACCACTCTGTGTGGAAAGCTATTTTTTAGATCTCTTCTATAACTGCCCTTTTTGAGTTTTTCATATCCCCTTGTAATTATCATATCCCAATTTAGTAAGTCTTCTCTATCAAGGACTTCCATGTCTTTCATGATTCTATAGATCATTAGTAAATACCCTCTTTCCCTTCTTTGTTCCAGACTCGGTAATTTTAGTTTTGACAATCTCTCCTCCTATGACAGTTTTGAAAGTGTTGGGGACATCTTTGTAGTTGCTCTTTGGATTCTTTCAATTTTCTTTATATTTTTGGTACTGGGTGACCATAGTGTCGCAGCATACTCCAGTCTAGGCCTTATCAGTGTGACTAGTATTTTCTTCACCATTTCTTCGTTCAAGTAGGTAAAAGCCACCTTAGCAAGTTGTAGGATTCTCCGACAATTTTATCAGTTTATCAGGGGACATGTTATTTTTGATAATTACTCCCAGGTCTTTTTCAGATCTCACTTTCTGTACTTCCTTTGTACTGATTTTATATTGTCCTGATATTCTTTTTTCTTTTTTCAAATTCCATTATGCTACATTTCTTGATGTTGAAGTCCACTTCCCACTTCTGACTCATATTTCCAAACCTTGTTCAGATCTCTCTGTAATGATTCAAGATTCTTTTCAGTGTTTACTTTCCTCAGTTTCCTTTGATTCTGTGGGGGGTGGGGTAGTATGTGTGAGTAAATTTTGACGCAGCCCGAAGGGATTTCTCCCCGTCCTCGCCTTATATGCAAAGGGGGACGGAGAGGGGGGGTCGCCGATTAAATGAAGCGGCCTCGCTGTGGATGTACTGTGTCCTGCGACACTGCTTCTGACCCAGGGCGGTGGGCAGGGTGCAGGGATGACCCGTCATCCAGGAGGTGCTCAGATGAGAGGAAGGGTGGGAGGGGTGTGGAGTGTATTTAGGGATGAAATGGGTGGGAGTGTTTTGTGCCTTTCCCTTTTTGGCTACCTCCCTTGAAAGGGGGAAAAAGCCTTGGTATATGTATGTATGTACTTTCCTCAGTTTTGTGTCATCTGCAAAGAAGCTCATGTAACATTCCACATCTTCATCCTTGTCATTCACATAGCAAGCATTATTGGAGCCAATACTGATCCCTGTGGAACTCCGCTAATCACCTCCTCCCAAGTTGAACTCTTTCTATGAGCACTACCCTCATTTTCTTTCTATACAAAAAAAATCCTCCATCCAGTTAAGTAATTTACCTTGTATCCCTCCTATGGTTTCCAGTTTTCTTATTTTTCTATGTACTTTGTTGTAGGCTTTTTGTAAGTCTAGGAAAGTACAATCAGCCCATCCGTCCCTTTCCTGTATTATGTCTATTAGTCTTGAGTAGAAACAAATCAAATTTGTGGCACATGATCTTCCCTGTCTAAATTCAAATTGTCTTAGGTTTAGTATATTGTTTTCTTCCAGATGTTTTATCCATTTGTTCTTAATAACTTTTTCACAAATTTTGGCTACAATGCTAGTAAGGGAAACTGGTCTGTAATTTGTTGGGTCTTCCTTGTTTCCTCTATATATTGGTACAATATTGGCAATTTTCCAGTCCTTTGGTATTTTTCCTTCATTGGGAGAGCAACTTGTTATATATTTTGTCCATTAGTTCCTTACATTCTTTTAGTATCCAATTTGCAATTCTGTCTGGGCTATGTGGTTCCCTGATGTCAAGATCTGTTAAATAATCCAATATTTCTTTTTGTTATTATTTCCCTCAAGACTTCAGCCATTTATAAATATTCTGTGTATTCTATATTTCCATAACATAGTTTCACCATTCCTGTTTATTTTTGAGTTTACCATCCACATACTGGTATCTATAGAATAGCTTAGGTCGGTCTTTACATTTTTCTATCATGTCTTTTTCATAGTTTTTTTTCCTCTCAGTGCACTTCTACATATTCATTCCTTTGAGATATATTTGCCACTTTCCATTTTTTGTTTTGTTTTTCCATCTATTCCAAGCTTTATCTCTTATCTTTCACCTTACTGCACCTGTTAAACCAGCACTTGATATATGCCTCTTCCCGTTTCTATTTTAGTATATTTATCCACTCCTTTATTATAAAATTCCATCAGAATTGTCCATTTTTCTTACACTTGTGTCTTCATTGTAGAATTTTTCCCAACTCGCATTTTGAAAAAATTCTTAAGTTTCCCAAAGTCCATTTTAATATACATCAGTCTTTTCTGTATTTCTCTTTCCTCTATATACTTTAGTTCAAACTATTAATGTGATCACTCTTCCCAAGTGGTGTCTTGTATTAAATTCTATCCACAATTTCAGGTTCTGATGTAAATATTAAATCTAGTCTCGACGGTTCTTAATTATTTCTATATCTGGTATTTTTACCCATTATGTCATTGTATGTTCTATAGTCATGTCAAGTAATACATTTCTCCATAGATCCTCTCCACCTTTCACTGTCATCTCTTTCCAACAGATTTCTTAGCAGTTAAAGTCTCACATAATTACCAGGTTTCCTTCACCCTTCAGCATCTCGTTCAATGAATGCCATGTATCCTTTAACATTATAGAATACTCGCTCTCCTAAGAGCCCGTTTTGGGGGGCACACAAATCACCACAATCTTTTTACTTTTCATGTCACTATCTTCAACTTTCATAATTTCACACTGTTTTTACTATTTGTAACCTTCGTCACATTTAAGTTTTTATTAGCGAAAAACATGATTCCTCCACCCTGTTTCTCATCTCTATTTTTAATCCAGTGATTATATGATCCATGTCGAATACTGGTGGTAGTGATCCCCTTGATTTCGTCTCCACAGTTCCCATTATGTCCGGTTTTTCTTCTGACGGGTAATCATTTAATTAATTTAATTCTGAAATCAACCCGTCTATGTTAGTATAAACCACTTTTAACTTTTTCCTTCTTCATCTCGTTTGCTGTTCCTTTCGTTTTCCTAACTTGAATATACCATTTTCTCAGCCTCATGTCTAACACTCTCCAATAGAACTGTTTTTTTCTTATCTCCGTTCTTTTCGCGTTTTTTTTCTTTAGCTTCACTTCTTAGTGTCTTCTCTCTCTTCAGCATTAATTTCTTTTTATCCATAAACTTTGATAGTATACACTCTCTGCTAACTTTCCTGATTTTGCTAATATGTCTTCTGCTACCATTTATAACCGTAATTTTATCTTTAGAGGTAGATTTCTTTAGTGTATTGCCCCACTCTATACACTTCATCTATTTCCTTTTCTATTTCTTGATCTCAGACATGTACTATTAGGATTGTTTTTCCTATTTCCTTTTCTCTTTCTCTCAAGTACCTAACCAAACCATATTTTTCCTTTAGCCCATATACTACAGTGCACTTTTTCTTGTCCACTGTATCTCAAACCTAATTTGCTTTTTCTTTGATTACTTGAATAATCGTGTCTGCATTCTCCTGCTTTTGTTGTACTCGTACTATTTAAAAGCTATATTTTCTGTTTCTTGATTATCTTTCCATTCTTTTTTAATCTTTAGCAAATTCTCTCCTAAATTATTTGCAATTGTTCCGGACATTGTCTGTATTTCATCATTTACCTCTTTTTTTTTTTTAAGTCGCACTATTGGTGGTATCTTTGTTTTTCATCTTTTCATTTTCACATTTTACCTCGATTAGTTTTTGATTCACTTAGCTAATTAATTTCAACATCATTTTTAAATTACATCTTGGTTTACTTCGAGGTATTCCTTTCTTAGATTCATAATCTCTTTAGATCCATGATTTTTTTCATCCCATGGACTCTTGCTGAAACTCGTCTCTTTTTCTATGTTTATGATTAGATTCAATTTTTTTCCTCTCGTACTTACCAAATCCAGAAAAAAAGGTTCATCATCACTTATTTTCTGGAAACGTTTTAGTGTTTCAAGGCCTCTATTTACATTTGGCTTCGGCCTTGCGCCGCTAGAGGACTCTGCGCTCGTGTCGATGTTAGAGTCGATCTCACCGCTATTTTTCCTTGTTCCACCCTGATTTTCTCCCATTTCTGCTCGGTAGACACAAACACTGCACAAGACCATCTCGTACAACCCCAAGCATTCCCCTTCCCACTCAATACAAACCAAGCCTACTGGTCTCCTTGCACTATTGAGAAATTTCGTCTTTTTATGCAGGCTACTGGAACAATTGTTGATGGTTTGACAGTTCGTGTGTGTCTGCCAGATGGTGTAGACAGGGACATGGAACAAGGACAGGTCAAACTGGACAGATAGACCTAGGGTGTGGCTGTAGTATCCCCTGATAGGGCTTAGGAAATCCATAGTGGTGCCGAAGTTAGTTGATTGCTGTGAGCTTGTGGGGCAATTTGACCTTCGTCTCTGAGAGCTAATATCCCTGAATTCCCCCCCCCCCCCAATTCTTCAGGGTCATACCATCCCCACCAAGCCTTGCAGTCTATGCAGCTCATTACTCAGGCATTGTTGTTGGAGAGATAAACGAGATAGTGAATATTCATGAATACCTTTCTTGGACTTGATGGGGATGAAGTAAAGGTATGCCAATATATCATTCATGTCGCTGCCCCCACGTTTGAATTGTGGGTCTTGATCATAGCAAGGCACTTCACTTCCTCCCTCATCTTTGTTTCATTGCAATAACATAACACAGAGGATCGTGACAACCTTGTCTTTTCATTTCAAATCCATGATCCCATCATCGCTACTGACATATAATTACCTCGAGGAATAGTGTTCTCCATATCCTTGACTGTTCGTAGTGGAGGCTTGCCAATTCTGTTGTCCTTGGCTGCTGTGTACCTGCAGTATTTCTCCTGTGGGTAACGCACTATCTCCAGGTTTGAAAAGAAGTCTTCAAAGATGGCTGTAGTGATGAACAAGACATAGTGGTTGGCAGGACAAAAACAATTTGGCTTGTGTTACCCATTTCCTCTTGTTCAGATGTCAAGAGAACACCCTGGGCCTCCAGTGTTGTCTTTTTCCTGATACAGGACCATGGCATGAATGAAATCATCCTGTGAAGCCCTGGCAAATAACCTAAATCCCTATTTGGCTTGTTCTTGGTGCACTGCCTCAGGTTGCCAGCCCTTTTTTCTTTGGGGTCTGTGGCTTGTTTCTAAGAGAATTATTCAGTAAAGTGAACAGTGGCCTGATCTTGAAGAATTTGGTGCCAGGGACACGGGAATTGTCATTGAAGTGAACAATCCTCTTAAACAGCCTGAACCTCTTAGGTGACATAAGGTTTGCCACTGGAGGGACCCTGGTCTCCAGTGCCCAGTAATCAATGGATGGCATGCCAGCAATCCCAATATAGATCAGGATGGCTATGAGGTTTATGATCTCGCCGGTGCTGAAGTTTGTGTTGATGTCCTTTTGGTTTGCATGTAAGTTAGTCTAATACACTATATACTTGATGACTTGGGTGCTGAAGTACTTGGAAAAATACCGAATAAGGTTTCAGTGAAGTCAGGGTATTGTAGGTTCAATAAAGGTGATAAGTAATGATGAGCGTTCGGCGTTCACACGTTTATTTTTACTCGCAGAGAATATTCACAAGTACTCTCACTCGTCACCAGCTTGGAACTGGTCTGCGTGATGCGTCCTTCACGCTACTTAGCGTGCCCAAGGCAGTTGCTAATTTTAATTTTCCATAATTATTCCTTGTACACAGAAATTTACATTCATATTTCAGTCATTCAATAATTTAATTTGATATAATTAATGATCCATATCCCATTGAACTTTCGCATTACAAATGAAATGATAATTATGTAAACAGAAATGGCAATTAGTAAAGTTCTGGAACATTCATGCTTGCTACGACGCACACACACACAATGACGTATCACTTCTCGTTTCCTACATATATATAAAATGCTAATAGAAATAATAGTAACTAGCATACACTACAATTGCTCGGCCAGCTATCGTTCGCTGACCTCAGCGATATACAATGGAACTTGCATGAAATATATCTAATATGGACAGAAACAATTTGTACTTGAATGGAAGAACATATGAGGTATTGTGAAGTATAATTAACATGCAGGCATAAGGAACATTATATTTTCATATCTTATAATAGCAAAGATTGGAAAGGACGGTAGTGGAGAACATTTTGGCAGTTATAAGGTTTGAATGTTCAAGAAGTATGCCGGCTGCGAAGATTATATGGGTGGGAGACAGGGGAAGTTGAATGGGGAAGGGAAGGAGGAAGGTTGTCCGTGGGAGTCGGAGGTTCATTGTCACAGTCTACACCTCGAGAGAAGAGCTTAAGGGTGTCCAGGTGCATGATGGATTCTGTGTCTGAATGTAAATGTTTGACTTTGTAGGTTCTAGTGCGAGGACACGGAAGGGACCAAGGAATTTTGGTGAAAGCTTGGAAGATGGAGAATGGTTCTGGGCATAGGCTATGTCACCTATTGCAATGTTAGATTCTCTCGCATTTTTATTGTGAAAACGGGCAATCTCGTCTTTGGTGAGAGAAAGAGACTAATTCTCTTGAAGAGAGAGCTGAATTTTGAAAGTGGAACCTTTACAAAATCATCAAGGTTGTAAATGGGACCTATTTCTGAAGCAAGAAGGTCATATGGGAGTCGCTTGTCGGAACCAAAGATGACAAAGTGAGGCGACTCTGATATGGACCTATTGGTGGCACTGTTAAGTCAAGACTGAATCATAGGGACATGGTGATCCCAGGAGAGATGGAGGTCAGAAGCGAGGTGTCGGAGAACATTGAGAATCTTTCTGTTTTGGCGTTCCACAAGGCCATTTGAACTGTGGTGGTATACAACGATATTACATTTTGTTATTTGAAAGGATTTACAAATATTGGAAAGAATCCCATAGGTGAATTCCGTGCCATTGTCAGAGAGAAGGACTTTGGGAGTAGTGAAGGGCCAAATAGCTTTGTCAACGAATATCTTTGCAATTGTTGTCGCAGTCTTGTAGGGAATAGGTTCAGGGATGCAGAATCTGGAAAAATGGTCCATACACACAAACAGGTACTGATTTCCACTAGAAGTGAGTGGTAACTTGAGAAGGTCAATTGCAACCATATCAAAGGGTTTGCTAGGGATTGGGTATTTCAGAATAGGAACTTTACTTTGAATATGACCTTTATGGCTAGCACAAGAATGACAGGCGTCAATGTAGGCATGTATATCCTTTCTCATTGTAAGCCAAAAGTACTGAAGTCTGGCCTGTGTTAAGCATTTGTCTTTACCTGGATGTGCAGCAAGTGGAGAATCATGTAAAAGGAACAGAACTTCAGGTACTAAGTCAAAAGGAATTGCGAGTTGTATAAGTCTGGTTCATGCTTCTTGGAAAGTGTGGTTTCGTGATAAAGAACGTCATCTGCGAGTCTGAAGTGTTCCAAGGAGGTATGGAAGTCTGTAAGATCTGATGTATCTCCTGACTCGAGAGAAAATATCACACGTTTCCACATTGGGTCGGATCTTTGAGTTTCATGTATACGCGCATGAGTAAGAGTGGCTGAGGGAGGAAATTGATAGCAGCAACATTTCTAGAAAGTGCGTCTGCAACATTGTTTGCCGATCCGCGCACATATGAGAAGGTGGGATTGAATTCTTGAATGGTCAAGAACCAGCGAGCAAGTTTCCCGGACAAGTTCTTGCCTTTGAAAAGTTGAAGTGCCTGGTGGTCTGCATGGACTGTGACAGGATAGCCTAGTATTATTTCCTTAAAATGTCGAAAAGCATATACGACAGCAAGAGCTTCAATTTCCGTGACAGAATAGTTACGTTCAGCTTTGTTAAGGAGTCTGCTGGCAAAGGCAATGGGGCGAAGGTGTGTGTCTTGTTCTTGCATAAGGACAGCACCAAGACCTTGGAAAGAGGCATCGGTGTAGAGAATAAAAGGTAAGTCATAGTTAGGGAAAGCTAAGACAGGAGCAGTGGTAAGGGCATTCCTTAAGTCTGCAAAAGCTTGTTCCTGGGAAGACGACCAGCTGAAAGGAACATCTTTCTTTAGCAGTGAGGTAAGAGGAGCTGCAACTTTAGAATAATTGCGGATGTACCTTCGGTAATATCCTGAAAGACCAAGGAAGGAGCGAAGGTGCTCAATGTCTGTGGGACGAGGGAAGTCAGCAACAGCTTTGACTTTATCAGGGACAGTAAGAATGCCATTGGAAGTTAGTACATGTCCAAGAAAACGAATTTCATTTTTAAGAAAGAAGCATTTGCTTAATTTGAGTTTTAGGTTTACATTAGCAAGACGAGAAAAGACTTGTTGAAGGGTGTGAATGTGTTCGGGGATTGATTTTGAAGCAATTAGGATGTCATCCAAATACATAAAGACATTATCACCAGCTAAGCCATCAAGAACAGTATGCATAAGTCTTGTGAAGACAAAAGGAGCAGAAGTGAGACCCATAGCCAAGCGTTTGAATTGAAAATGACGAGAAGGGGTAGAGAAGGCTGTTAGGGGTCGGCTTTCCGGAGCAAGAGGAATCTGGAAATAGCCGGACATTATGTCTAAGGTTGAAAAAAACAGTGCTATTCTGACCAACAGAATGGAGGATTTCTTGCAAAATAGGAATGGGAGTCCTTTCGGGAACAGTGATCTTGTTAAGCTCTCTAAAATCAACAACAGGGCGGAAGGTACCATCTGGTTTTGGAACAACAAATAACGGAAAGTTCCATTCTGAAATGGAAGGTTCAACGATATCCTGGGCAAGCATGTCTGCAATGAGCTTGTCCACAATCTTACGTTTACTATGTGGCAGTCTATAAGCCGGAATGTAGCAAGGTTCGGAGCTATCACTAAGAGTAATGTGGTGGTGAACGAGGTCAGTGAAACCTAGGGATTCACCTGGTAAGGCAATGACATGACGAAAGGCATTGCATAAGGAAACTAAATTCTGTTGAGCATCGGGGAAGTCAAGGGGTTTGATGTGAGATGCTTCAACAGGAACCTTTGCATGAGGCACATCGGAGTTTATAGTACAAACTGGCAATGAAGAATTGGGGTCATCGATGACTTTTACTCTGGAAGATACACTAGAAAATCACATAAGTTTGTACCAAGGTTGAGGTGGAGGGGAGCATTAGTATCATTGGCAACTAGAAAAGAAATATTACCTTTCTTGGAGGTAGTGCATAATGCTGAAGTCGGTGATATGCCTTTGACACGTGTGGATTCTGGCATACAGAGAACATCGCATTCCGGAGCTCGGAAAATGCGAAGTTGCACTTTGCAATATTCATGTGGTGGAAGAGTCATGGTTCTTGTTAACACTGCATGAGTAGTACGAGACATTGTGGAAAGCACATCGGAAACGGGGGAGGAGATAACTATCAATTCATCCAAGGAAGGAGATACCTGGTTTTCTGTTGGCGAGAATTTTGGACAAGGGGGAGGACATTTGGTATTCAGTTTCCTTGATTTAGGCATGCGAGAATAACGCAATCGCTTTGTACGGGTGGAAACTTGAAGCAAGGTAGGTGCACTAGAAGGAGGAAGTGAATTCTGAAGAGAAGGTTCAGACGATGGCTGTGCAGTGTCCTGGGAAATGGGATCTAGAGGGGGCAGGGAGGAAGTACTCTTCGTTTGTGTTGCCTGAATCTGGGTAGAGGGGGCAGGAGGAGGAACAGCAATAGTGGGGACTGTAACAACTGGCATGCTCTGGGAGGGGGAATTCGAAGAAGTGGGAAGTGCAGAGGGTGGTGATGTAGTCGCCAAATGTAGGGCAGGAATTAAATGACGACCATAAGCAATGCCATGACAATGGGGGAAGACACTAATTCCATATTGTTGCATAGTGTCTAGACCCAGAACCACATCTGCAGGAAACTGTACATCGGCTACATAAAGAGGGATTTGGATCTCTTGACTTTGGGGATGGAGATTTATAGGAAGATGGATCTTACCTAAAATTGAAAATGGAACACCATCTACGTTAGTAAGTTGTAAGTCGGGAGGTTCCAAGATTGTAACACGCTTATAGGGCGGAGTTTGTTGAAGGTGGAAGAAGATATAATATTTACAGGAGATCCAGTATCTATGAAGAGAGATATAGGAATGTTATGTACAGTAGCAGGAATGGAAAGAGCATGGGACCATTTGTTAGAGTTAGAAAGAGTACAGATGGGAAGGGACATGGGGGTGGGTGGTGGGGATGGGATATGCATGCTAGGAGGGGATGTTCTGAGAGAATGGGAAGGAAATAGTCATTGAGGAGAAGAAGAAGGGGAACTCTGACGGGAAGGGAAGGTCTTGTGAGAAGGGTTGGAGTTCAAAACACGGCACTCTGCAGCTGTATGATAACAGGTGCCATGTATGGGGCAATCTTTATCGGGAGGGGTGGCTAGACGAATAGCACAACGGTTTGCATAGTGTCCTGGTTTCTTGCAAAATTAACAAATGACATTGTGACGGGAGAAGGATCTGTGTCTTGGACGGGAGGTTGGATCTGATGCGAAAAGTGGATTCATGCCGAGAGGAAGATCTGGAAACATGTGCAACAGGGAGAGCAGGTTTGGGAACAAGGGTTGGCTGGGCAACAATGTCAGTTAGTGTCTTTGGTGACTCCTGAATCTGATGGGACAAATCCGAGATGGTCATAGTTGGAGTGAATTGGACGGATTGAGTTTTATTTAACGTGTCTGGATGGAGAAGACAAAGAAAGCGAAAGTATGCAATGAGGGAAGCAACATCGTTAAGGGAAAAATTTCCATCTGTATCAACCTATTTGGAAGATGCAAGAGTTAATTTTAACTGGGCCTTAAGGTCTGATGCAATTCGTGCCGCTTTTTCCTTTCTGACATAAGGGGGGGAACTGATTTGGAAAGCAACGTCAAATAGGGGAGTGAGAACACCAAGGGTGGTGTGTTGGCCAAAGTGAGATTTGATTAAGTCTACATATGCGGAATAACTAGCACTTTCTTGAAAGGCATCCGTTTGTAGTATGTCGCCAGAGTTCGACTTAAAATCAATAAAGCTGTGGAGAACAGCAAGTTTTTCTTTATTTGAAGAGCATTTTCTACGATTTATAGCTTGGTCGACATTAGAGAGGAATGTGTGTGTGGGTATGTTGTCTCCTGTAAACTTCGGGATGTCTACCGTTTCGTGTACGATAGTCATGAGTTGTGGAACGGGGGTTTGAGTGGAGGAAGAAGCCATTGTGGTAGGGCTCAAAAGTGGTGACGGGTATTGGGATGAAGGTAGGGGCGGTAGGTCGTTTAGTGACACACTGAGTGGCGATAAGAAGTCAGTGGAGGGAAGAGGTGAAGGTATTGATTCTGTGGATGAAAGTAGAGGATTGAGGCCGTGTCACAATTTTTGAAATTGTGACACCCGGCTCGCTGTCCCCCCTTCCCATTTTCTCGTCTGTTTTCTCACCGTTTCAGCCCTTCGTTCCCTATACTCGGGGGAATTTCCAGAGTCCTTAAGACTTCTAGTAGCTACATCCTGTCCTTTCTCCTCCTCGTTATCCTCTTCAACTGTCATGCCATTTTTGACAATCAATTTCAGTGCCTTAACGAAGGGAGAGACTTCTAATTATCTAGAAACACCCCCCCCCTTTTGATTTGTGTTCTCAGAGCCATGCTCAACGGTTTTCGCGCCCAAACAAAGCGCCCAACACCCCCCCTCCCCCCCCTGCGCGCTGCCACATATTTGTTTAAGCTAGGCAATTAGAATAATTAGGATTGTGTTTAACCCGCTCGTGAACAGTGTCTACCTCAAGGAACAATTGCAACTGTGTCACCTCCCACATGAACATTATTCGTAGTACCCTTCACAACTAGGGACGGAGACGTAGAACTATTGGCAACGTCGGAAGCCGGCTAGCGGACATCGTGACCTGACCTGCCGCAGGACACAGGCAGTCTAAGCATCGAGTTCATCAAAGGAGGTCAGACCGCTCGATCTCGGAAGACCAAGCGTGTCCTTTCCTCCCTCATGTGACTGTTTGGGATTTATATCCTCGTGAGCAAATCGAGTGTCGATTATTTGGGTATAAACCCCTCAAGCAAAAACTCTGAGTGTAGTGCGATTGACCGGGAATACGCCGATGAAGTGACTTACAACCCCCATCACAGCGCGCCCAGGCCGTCCACCCCCCGCCCCCACCAAACGAAGCGGCGCCGATCGAAGCTCAGCAGGAGATCATGCTAATTGAAGACGTCTCCACAAGCAAGACACTTATTAAGTACTAATTCTTTAAAAAAATTTTAAGCTAGGAACGCGCGCAGGGAATAGATAGGATGTATGTATGAAATCCAACTGTTAAAACCCTTATTTAATCAAGATATATTTCTAGTGTTTAATTATTTAAATTCATTAAAACTCACAATAGGAGTTCTGGGTTTCATTAGCCTAGGACGGTTCACTTAATGAGTTGTCCCATCATACCCCTCCCCCCTCTTTGATTTACTCACGCTTGCCTTGGAGGGAAGGCGAGTGGTCCCGAGATGTGATACAAATCGCCTGGACTTCGGTTCCCCAACTGCAGCTATCTTCCCCCTCCCTTCATCAATCACTTAAGGTGCGTGTTACCCACACCACCTCATCTACCACCTTCTTCCACTGTCCAGGAATTTGCATCAGGAGGGGTTACGAAAAGGATCGTAAGGAAAGTCAGTCATATGTGAAATTATACACTGCCAAAAAGTTTTCCACTTACCTTAGAAATAGTAGAAGACGGTTTGAGTTGTAGACAGAAGAAAATACAGGAGGTATGGAAGAACACAGGAGATATAGAAGCGAAGTGGCTTGGCTGTAAACAGTGAAAGAGATTAGTAAAAGTACACAGAGAAGGTATAATATAATATAGAACTTATAATGAAATATGAAGAAAAAATAATTGGAATAATTTGCTATATATATACAAAATGCAGGTAAGTAATAGTATTGAAATAAAAACAAAAACAAAATAGTATCACTTGTAAAGAAGTTAATGTTCGGAATATAGTACACTATCACTGTTAAACTTAATGAAAGCAATATATGCACTTGAAGACACACGAGTATGAATTTAATAGTTCAAATAATGTCACTGATATGAAGTTTTGTAACGGCCGTGGTGGGTGAGTGTAAGAGGTAAGAGAATCCGTGAGCTGGACGGGGAACGGCGAACTGCTGTAGGAGGAACTCGACGACTGCAACAGGAAGTCGACGGGCGTAGCCGAAGGAAGGAGGGGTCCTCGGCGTAGATTTGTAGATCTCCGGAAGCGGCTGGATCGTAGCTGTTGGCTCCGCGGTGGGGGTGGCGGAGGGGGAGGCGTAGAGGAGGTCACGCTCAGCAAGGATGGCGGAGGTGGTTGGGATCGTAGAGCGAGTCTCCGACAGTGCAGTAGGAGGTGTGGAGGTGGGTGGTGAGAGGATGAATCGCCGTGATGGACGTCTTGAAGGAAGGAAGAGCTGAAGAGATTTCAATGTTCCTGGTGGAATTCCACTTGAACTGAAATGGATTGGGTCCAGGAAGTGGAGTAGTTCGACTCGACGTAAGCGTTTGATTGACATCGATATCCGGTGTTGTGAGCTCAACCGTGGAGTGATTGACAGCTGTTTGTCGGGTAGCGAGGAGCGAACTGGAGGGTGAGGGTGAGAGTAGTGAGATGGGAAGTAGCGTCGATGCGGTACCGTTGGCTTCTGACGAACGTGGTTCTGGAAGCGGTGGTGACCCTAGAAGTGAATTATCGAATGCCGTCTGCAGGGCTGAGAATTGGAATTGTAGGAATTGGTCACGTAGGTCGGATACTGTCGTAAGACAATGCAGGTTCGTTGGTAGAAGCTTGGAATTAATTTACGCAAGATACTGGCGACACAGTTCCCACACTTGTGCCCTTCCGTGGGTAGGGTGGGTGGGAAAAAATCACTTTTCCTTACGTAACAGTTCGTATCTCACCGCTGAACACCATTTATTATAGGTTCAATAAAGGTAGTAAGTAATGATGAGCGTTCGGCGTTCACACGTTTATTTTTACTCACAGGGAATATTCACAAGTACTCTCACTCGTCACCAGCTTGGAACTGGTCTGCGTGACGTGTCCCTCACGCTACTTAGCGTGCCCAAGGCAGTTGCTAATTTTAATTTTCCACAATTATTCCTTGTACGCAGAAATTTACATTCATATTTCAGTCATTCAATAATTTGATTTGATAGAATTAATTATCTATATCCCATTCACTAAACTTTTGCATTACAAATAAAATGATAATTAATTATGTAAACAGATATGATAATTAGTAAAGTTCTGGAACATTCGTGCTTGCTACGACGCACATACACACAATGACGTATCACTTTTCGTTTCCTACATGTATACAAAATGCTAATGAAAATAATAGTAACTAGAATACACTACAAGGGGCAGAGTGTTGGTAGGCAAGTAGAGTTAGATTGTTCAGAATAACCTTCTGCAAGGTGGTTGCCCCGGCTGGCTTCCTCTAGGCAGATTCCTGTTGGTACTAGTTGTGGTTCTGTGTTTTCATCTTCATTGGTGTCCTCGTTCTCCTGGACCTCCATCGCAGGCTACACACAACTTCTCTTGGAAGAAGGGCCCTCACCACTTAGGCCTGCATTATCTAGATCTTGGGAAATGGGGATGTGGTCAGGATCGACCACGTCGTTGTCCTCCATGACAGCCTCATTATCACTGATGTCAGGGTGCATTGGGATCACACAAGTCTCCCAGGCAGCTGCAACAATATATATATATATATATATATATACATATATATATATATACATACAAATTAACAAGTAATGTTAATAGATATCAATGACAGTTTCAGTAGTAAGAATAATAAAATAAAATAGCAAGTGTAAAAAAAAAAAAAAAAAAAAAAAAAAAAAATCCCATAAAAACCTGTGGCAGCATCCAGGGTAGTTTTGAATAATGATGTCTTAAAATGCATAGTCTGTAAACAAACCAACTCATTGCTGCTGTGTTACGCCCACGAGTTGGATATCCTCCGCTGTCTCCACGCCACAGTTTGACCTACTTCACATCTACGCACGGACGCGCCAACGATCGTCGCTGCATCGACAGCCCACGCCCCTCGCCCGGCATCTAGCTTCACAAGATCTCATTTTTATCACTTATTTCTGAAATTATTTCTGTACATTTTTATATACTTTTTTAACTCACCAGCCAATACACTACTAATTCCTCACCATTTCCAGCAGTGTATCTTACCACCGATTTGTCCCACTGCATCATCATCTAACACTACGACATCATCTTGGGTAAGTAGATATTTCTCCATTCTCATTATCACCTAGGAGGTAGACGGTCCCTGCCCTTTCTATTATCAGTTATTCCATGAACGTGTCAAACCCCTCTCTGACTAGACATACCGACCTTGTACAGGCATCTGCTCTATGCTCAATTCCAATACTCCAAACATGTCCGCTCCTACTAACAACTCTTCAGAAAATTCACCTGCTACTCAAAACACCAAGACAACACAAAACCTTATCACCGTAATCAAGGATGAGACAACATTACCTCTCTTTAATGGCAAGAGCATTCATGTACACAATTTCATCTCAAAGGTTGAATCAGAGATCACATGAGGAAATAACACAGACGACAGGACAAAATCTGGTGACATCATTCAGTCTGATTTATTGGAGAAAACCTCAAACTACCAAGAATCCGTAGAGCACTTTAAAAAGTCATTTGCTGCATTTGAGTCACTTGGCTCACTTTCCCCTATACACTGGAAAAAAAAAAAAAAATACAATCATGGTCCACACCACACCAAAGAGAAAACTGTCAAAATAACGTCAACGTTTAAAAGTGAACTCAGAGAAAACCTCAAAAAGTCAGACTAGGTCTCGGAAGACAACATTTCATTGGAACACGTAGTCTCACTCATGACATACTTTTGATTACTCTCTCAATTACACCCAGACACACTCCTGAAAACTAGCACAATTCTATTCACACCAGGTATCACACTAGGCGAATTCTCCAGGAAATTCTCTGCCATGGACAAAGCTATCACCCAGATCCAAAGTCAGTCAGTACCCATTGCACCCACCCACACAATAGCCCAGGTCACACGGTCACACGCTCACGTCAACGCCCTCCTTCAAGAACACAAATGGTTTGTACAAATTGCCACAAATCAGGACACCTCGTAAACACATAAACCCTTCACAACCAAACCGACACTGAGATTATCATGGTACATGTTTTCATACGAGTGATCGTTGCCGTGTGCTGTTAGCACGGAGGCAACACAGACCAGAATCCCCAGATCGCTCTTCTGCTAGACATTCGTGTAACACATCTGCAAGGCATTCACGTAACACATCTCCTTTGTGACTACAGAATACAAAGGCTTAGTGCACACCAATGACAGTTACTCCATACCCGGATATTCACTTGACAATTCTTCCAATACATACCCTAGATATCCCATACGTGTCTTCCCATGCCTTAACTTTCAATGCTATGTCTAGCAATACCAAAGTGACAATCTTTCTCGACACGGGTTCCCCAGACTTAATGTCAACACACAGTTTCCGCAAATTCAGCAATGAAACCAAACGTGTCACCATTTTGGAGCCCTCCAACCTTTGCAATGTAGATGGTGTACCGTTCCCGATTATTGGGAAACTCTCCCTAGACATTAGCTTCAAAGATGAGTGCCCATCCATTCCAGCTACCACCTACGTAGCTGACGTTTACTTTCCTGCTGATATCCTCATAGGTATAACATTGATGAAGCAACATATCATAATCATTTACCCTCTCACAATAGCACCATTTATATAAATCGTGTCCTCTCTGCATTGCCATCAGCAACTTTTCATAAAGTCAACCACATCAACGTGGCCGAGCAGGAAGAACATGTTTTTCCCGTCAGTTGATTCAACACCCACCCCTCCGCCCCCGTTCAAATTCAGTCCGCTTCATTACACAAGGATGCACCAGCTGCTAGCACAAACTGCACTACCACCCAAACCCCTTCTCAGGTCTCTAACTCTTCTACCTTACTGACAGCTGTGGACTTGCGTTCCAAACGTAACAGATGCACTAACTCCTCCCGCATGTCCAAATCAGCAAAAATCAGGACAAAACACCTAGTAAATACCGTTGATCTTTCATCGTCTGAGGACACCTTCTTACCCTTCTTCGAGGAATTCAACACAAAATCCACCCCAGTCTCGGCAGTATTATCTACATTCAAACACACGCAGTGCTTATCAGGCCAAAAAACGCTGTTCCCTCGTGAGTATACAAAGATATACATACGAGGTTTCTAAGCATAACACTGTATACCGACGTACTCTGTATGCCAGAAACTTACCGTGTCAATGGCATTTCCCTGCTTTCAGCTATCAGCTCTATGTCAAAGAAAGGTCATATTTGCACTTCAATTGCCAATGACACTAACGCACCTCTCCATCTCATACTTGGTACAAACATTTCCTATTTCAAAGTATATTATTCACGAATCAAAATCATGGATGACAAATTCCCCAATTCTCAAGTTTGTACCACAATTTCCGACGTGCCCATAGGACAGGAACCCATTGATGCATCACATTTCAACCCCATAGGTTTCTTTGATGCACAAGCAAACTTGCTTGCACTTTGCAACAAGCTCAGACATACCACTGCCACTCCAGGTGAACCCCTCGGAGTCCCTAACCTTATTCAGCATTATACAACTTTTTGTGAGAACTCTAAACCACGTTACATTCCCGCATACAGAATGCCACACAGTAAACGCATGATTGTAGATAACCCTATCCAAGACATGATTGAACAAGACATTATTGAACCATCAATCAGTAAATGGAATTTCATTTTTTGTTGTTTCTAAACACGGTGGTTCCTTCCGCCCAGTAGTAGACTTCAGAGAGTTAAATAAAGTTACAATACCAGATCGACACCCCATCCCTCTCTTACAAGACATAATCCACTCCGTCAGTGAAAATAACAGTGTTCACGACCTTGGACCTTATGTCAGAATATTTCCAGACCCCTATTGCTCCAGAGTCTAGGCCTCTGACAGCCTTTAGCACACCTACAGGTCATTATCACTTCAAACGACTAGCCATGGGTCTCGTTTCAACTCCGGTGTTCATACGACTTAGGCACACATTACTTGCAGGTCTCATAGGTCATTCAGTGTTTATGTACCTCGATGATGCGATCATCGCTTCCAAATCCGTTAGTGAACATTTACACACTCCACACACTGTCTTCTCACGACTAGCAAAAGCAAGACTCAAACTGAAGCTTAAGAAGTGCTCCTTCCTTCAGAAAGTAATACGCTTCATAGGGCACGTCCTTAATTCACAAGGAATTTTAACCTCGCAGGACAAGGTCAAGGCAGTCATTGATTTTCCATCCCCAACTTCTGTTGTACACATACCTTCATTCCTTGGTTTATCAGGATTTTACAAACGTTACATTCAAGGTTACGCTGGTATAGCAGCGTCATTAACTTCACTACTTAAGGAGGACACCCCCTTCATTTGGACACCTGACCAAGAGAGAGCTTTTAATGACTTAAAGAAAGCCTTAACCATGGTACCTGTCCTTGCCATCCCAAACCACAAGTTTTCTTTCACAATATACACAGATGCGTCCTACACTGGATTTGGCACAGTCCTCATGCAACAACACGGCACAAAACTCAGACCAATTGCCTATGCTAGCCGTTCACTTAACAAACACGAACGAAATTAGTCACAGACATAGAAGCTTTAGCTTTATACACGCACTCAAACATTTCAAAGAGATCATCCTTGGTTACGACATACACATATACACAGGCCATCAACCAATCTTAGACCTCTTCAAAAGAAAGTATTTTTCAGGAAAAATTGCCCGCTGATTCCTTATCATACAAAAGTTTATGCCCACCTTTCATTTTGTCCAAGGAAAAGCAAACCTAGTTGCAGACGCTCTCAGTCGCCATATTGCAACCATCACTCAGAATCCAACTTCAGTAACTCTTACACAAGCGTGCGTATCCGCAGCGCAGAGATCAAACCCTTTTTGGAAACGTGTCAAATACTTCCTCGAATCTGCCGACACAACTGACACAGAATTTTTTCCTCCCAATCTCGACAATTACACGTTAGTTGATCACATTCTGCATCACAAAACAGCACTAATGAACAAACATTAACAGAATCGATCAGTATTGTAGCTTATAGTCCCTACGGACCTCATTCCAGAATTTTTACAACTTCTACACGAGTCCCCCATTGCTGCACACCCTGGCAAGGAGAAATGTATTACACAAGCCAGATTGCACTACTTCTGGTTAATCATGGGGAATGATGTACACGCCCACATAGACGCTCGTCACCCTTGCGCGAGTCACAAAGGTCATATCGGCGGTCATGTTCCAGCTCTAACTTTCCCTACCCCTTGTAAATCATTCGACACAATCGCTGTTGATCTTCTTAACCCGCTAAGACCGACGGCCGAAAATTTAGCAATCTCCCAGTACCGCAATTATCATAAAAAAATCAACTCTTATGAATTACTCTGGAAAAAAATCTGCTGTTAGTAGACATGACAATGCATCATCCTACAAGTTTTTATTGCTCTACTCACAATAGTTGTCTCGGAATAATTACCGAGAGTTGGAGAAGATTGTGGTAGCGGCAACTCTCCGCCTCTCTGGCGGCGGCACGCAGTGCTGGGTGGACACGATTGGCTTCACAGAATCCCGCTTTGCCCGACCTCGTGCACTAACAACAGGGGTTGTTGATGCCGTTTTTGGGACGTTTATGGTCACCACCAGATGCATAGTTGTAAATAATAGTTTCGTAAATAAGTAAATACGTAAATACGTAAAAATTCTCGCCGTGACACGATGCGCACGCCTCTCACAAAATTTTGCGGCACACTGGCTGGCGAGAGCAGTTTACTTCCTGCTAGCCTACAGTACTACCATAGGACTACGTCATGGCCAAATATAGCAGTGCTACCAATTTTAGCGCGGTTTTTATTAGCGCTGAAAGTAGCTGCCCCATTTAAGGCCTGTCGGACGTTTGCGATGCAGCCCTATTTAAGGCCTGTCGGTCTTAGCGGGTTAAGTTATTACTTACACATGGCGGAAACCAGTATCTCTTTGTCTGTGTCAACCATTTTTCACGATTCTGTATTCGTCCCCCCTCCCTACCAGACAAGACAGCATAACACGTAGCAAAGACCCTTATTGACAAACTCATATACTCCTTCACTACACCCGGAACTCTGATTTCTGACAATGGGACTGAATTTGAAAATTATTTTTTTTTCGCACATTTGTAATTACTTAAAAAAATGTAACACTACTGCTCATCACCCTAGTCCAAATGACTTAGTTCAGCGCCAGAATAGAAAGATTCTCAATGTTCTTCGATACCTTACTTCTGATCTTCACCCTTCTTGGAATGAAAATGTCCCCATGATTCAAGTTTGCATAAATCGTTCCACAAACAGGTCAATATCGGAATCATTTCATTTTGTCCTCTTTGGTTTCGACAAAATGCTCCCATATGACCTTTCAATGATTGTCAAGGTCAAAGTTACAAAATTCATTTTTTTTTCTTTTTCAAAAGAATCCATAATACTCTTCATCTAAGGACAAAATGGTCCGTTTCCATAACAAATCAGCCAGATCTTGTACCTTTGAAACTGAAGACATTGTTTACACCCTTACCCACACCCCCACCTCGAAGCTCTCCCCTAAATTCTCTGGACCCTATCGTATCACAGCTAATTACAATAAATATACCTAACCTATGTATGTACTTATTGGTTTGTTTGTGACATACTATTTATATTAAATGTGCTTACATGTGTAAATATTTTGGAAAAACAGGGTACTTTATGTGACGATAGCTGAAGAGTAGTGTTGCTGGGTAGCACTGTGGTTAGCTGGAGACTGACGATAGACTGGAAGTGTTGATTCGTAGCTGATGTCGTTGACCGTAAATATTACTGGGATTGCACTTTTCGGTTGACACTGTGTGTGTCTCGGATTGAGGTTGGCGGTGGGTAGAGGGTGTGGTTGTAGGCGCTGAGGAGGTATTCAGCTGTGAGTGAAGTGTTGAGGTGGTTGAGCGGGCCCGAGCTTAACCGTCGCGAAGATCCTGGTCTCGCTGGTCACGAAGGGGGTGGAGGGGGATAGAGGGTGTGGTTGTAGGCGCTGAGGAGGTATTCAGCTGCGGGTGGAGCGTTGAGGTGGTTAAGCGGGTTCGAGCTTAACTGTCGCGAAGTTTCTGGTCTCGCTGGTCATGAAGGGGTGTAACCATAACCCCACATATTACAACATAACCTATAAAAAACTACACCGCAACATGCATACGAACATACATACACACACACCACTAACCTCTTCCTTCACGTGACCAAACCGTGAAATACCCCTGATTCCTAAGAACACCATAAGAATTAAATAACCAGAAATAACTATACATTCTTATAATGGCAATTATTGTAAAATAAAATAATATCCAAAACTTGTGTCACCAAAATAAAACGTAAACTAATTATAACCTGTAAACTCTTCAAAATGTCGATGCCATAATTTTCAAATGCATACCACCAAGAGAGAGAAGAGCTGTCAGTCTTTAGGTGGAAAGCTGACCGGGAAGGTCTGCAGTTGTAATATAGACTAATAGACTTTTCAAGAGGTCTTGTGGTCTTTGATTTATCCACCTAAGGAAGAATTTACAGGGGATGGAGGCGGGTGGAAGGCAGGCTCTCGTCCGGCTCCTGAGTTATGAAAAGGAAAATTAATGGGAGTTGATGGTTTATGCTCATGATGACTGGTGACGTTAGTTGGGGACGGCGTATGTGTAGATGCCTCTAGACGAGTCTCATCGGCCTGGAGTCTAATGTGTCGTGACTGAAGTCATTGGGGTACTGGGTCCGCCTTTAAGTCGGTGCGCTGGATCTCTACAGCTGATTGGATTCGTCTAGTTTCGTTTTGAGAAGTAGAGAGGTCAGTGGTATTACCGAGTGGGTCGCATGGTGAGCTTACGGTTTTGTGTTGCTCGTCAGATGTCTGGGTGGGGGGGTTGGTTGGTGGAGAGAGGTGGTGTATTGATGCTCGCTCGCTGGGAGGTAGGCGTAGTTGATTGGAATTGTGTGGTTTGATGTCCTAGCGTTGGGCTTGCTTGATACTGGGCTTCGATGTGATTTGATTGGAGTCTTGATGCGGTGATGTGCTGAGTTGACAGACGTCTTCTTCTACTCGGACAGCAGTCTCTCTGCAGACAGTTGTCCTGCGATTGGTAGCGTACTGACACTAGTTGGTTTAAAATAGAATACCTTACGATTTCACCACCAATTCTAAGATGGTTACAACTGCAGGTCACACCTTTGGCGATAAGTAGATGTTCTTAGAAGTCAGAATGTCGTGTTGAAGGGAGTGGTTAGTGAAGAGGTGGTGTATAAATATGTCGCTCGCTTGGAAGCGTGCTGAATGGAATCCTGTGGCTAGATACCTCGATTCCGGGGGCTTGATTGAAGATGTGGTTTGAAATCGAGTCTTTTCGATTTCACCACCGATTCTAAGGTGACTACAACTGCAGGTCACACCTTTGGCGGTCGTTAGATGTTCCTAGAAGTTCGAGTGTCGTCTCGAAGGGAGCGGTTGGTGGAGGGGTGGTGTATAGATGTGTCGCTTGCTCGGAAGCGTGCTGACGTTGGGTCTAGAAGTCGATGCTTGTCGGGAGCTGAATGGAATCTTTTGGCTGGTTACCTTGATTTCGGGGATTTGATTAGAGATGTGGTTTGAAATCGAACCTTTTCAATTTTGTCACCGATTTTAAGGGTGTTATAACTGCAGGTCACATTTGTGGCGATCGGCAGATGTTCCTAGAAGTCCGAATACCGTCTCAAAGGGAGCGGTTGGTGGAGGGGTGGTGTATAGATGTGTCGTTTGCTCGGAAGCGTGCTGACGTTGGATGATGTGCTGGGCTGTGATTTGATCAAAGTTTGATGCGGAGCTGAATGGAATCCTGTGGCTTGATTCCAGGGACTTTGAAGATATGAGAAGTCAAAGACAGGCGGTGTCTCCTTCGCAGACAGTGGTCTGTTCTTTGGAATGGTAGGCGTGGCTTGAGCGGCTGAGGACGACGACTTCATTCAGGCCCCTACAGATTAGGCGTGGGAACACCACTCGCCACCAGATGTAACAAAACAAATGTTTTGCTACATGAAATGGTGATTTAGCGGGTGAAGTAAAACCTCGGTGGGACTTTTTTGGATTTATTCTCAGGTATGAAGATTATGTACTGTACAATGAGAGATAAGGAAGAGGGTCTCCCTACCTCTACTAAGTAGGTCCTTGACCTAGATGGTTCTCGGTAATAAAGGGCGGGGAGTAGATTTTGTGGGTTGCCGTAAGTGAGATGTGTTACTCATTAAATATAGATATGAGTGTTCTATTATATAGGGGTTAGTTGTATGGTTGGTGGGCGTGGTTAGATATGGTGTATATATATATATATATATATATATATATATATATATATATATATATAAAATTACGGTAATGTAATTGGGTAGGTATGAGAAAGGGTTCAATGGGTCTGTCTGGTTACATTTGGCATCTCGTGTGGTGACACTGCGGGGGCGTCCTGTTTGTCTTACATTGCTCTGAGTCAAGTGTTTTGAGATTAGGAAAGTGGTGAGGTCTGCAAGATTGGATGTCTTGCCAAAGACGAGTACAATGTTGCATGTGTGTGGATCACGTGCATGGTTGGTGATGGTTAGTGACGGTTACAAGGCGGCTGGGTGTCTAGCTGTGGCAACGGCCGCAGTTCAGGATCACCATTTTATAGTGGCAGGCTGGGCCACCAATTTGGCCACCTGTCATGAAATTACCAATTGTAGGTAATGGATATAAGCGGTTAAGTAAACTTATAATTTTCTTATCCTAGTTTGGTTAATTTATTTACAAAAAAATTCAAGACATCTATACATTTATTTGATGACTTACAGGTTAATATACTTTGGAGCGAGAAAGACATGCTATACAATAGATCAAAGAGAACATAGAAAAGGGGTGACTATTGGCTACAGCTTCAAACTTGGAAGCCTGGGACTTGGGGCGTGACGGCCTGGGGTGGGAGTCCTGAACAATCTTCTTGGAGGAAGTGGAGGAGTAGGAGGAGGAGGAGGTGGTTGAACCAGTATCAAGGACGTGAGGGGGATGGAAAAGGCGGGAAGACCAGATGTGCAAGTGCTGCCGAAAGTACCTGCTGTACTTAGTTCTTACTTTAGGACATGAGCATTACTTAGCAAACAGTGCCCAGAACAAGCACATGGGCACTCCTTGCATGATCGCACTCTGCTTCCCCAGAACAATGGAGAGTACCGGCCGATTCCCTTTCTAGGGTTCTGCCGATGACATATACGATCAGATCTGAATTCGGGCTGGTGCAAGTGAAGGGATTTGGGATTTGAGTCCATGGTTCCTTAGGGGCACTCTCAGACTTCTGGTTTGGGAACACGGTTGGAGAGGTGGGGAGGAGGGATGTTTTGGATTGGGTGTTGGATGGTAGGGTAGATATAGGGCTGGGAGGAAGGGGTTTGGTTTGGGTGACTGTAGGTTTAGGATGAAGTGGGGGATTAGAAGGCTTCATAGGTAAGGAACAGGTAGCGGGGATGGGCTACGCAACAGAATGTATACACTGAGCAGTGTGCCGCCTTCCTCTCTGAGTAGGAGTCAGAGTCAGTACTATGGTTCCATCTACAGAGAAGGCGCTTGAGCTCTTTTGCATTTCATGCTCCTTATCGGTGCCCATCAGACCCACACTTGGAACTCCAAGCAAGCCGAGGCGTAAAGTAAGAGCAGGAATATAAACTCATCATCCCACTCCCACAAAGTGAAAAAAAGGTAGGGCAAGTCCTTTCAGTTGCGGTAAGCCGCTGTTATTCATTTACTTATTTATTTATTTATTTATTTATTTATTTATTTATTTATTTATTTATTTATTTATTTATTTGTTTGTTTGTTTGTTTGTTTATATTTTTTAGGCTGATGTTTGGGTCGCCTTTCTACCTGGCCAGAGCTGTCGGGAATCAACGCAAGAAGCACGCGTCGGGTCCCGGGAATCAGACACACGACACACTGCTCACGAGTTCGACATGCTATCCACTGGGCTACCGCGTGGTCCATCGGTAATATTGGTTTAAAGAATAACACATGAGGCATTGCCTGATTTTTAGCTGCTACTCCCTCACTTAGGAGGGGGGTACGAAAATTAAGCTTATCAGCCTCCCAACTTGAAGAACTTTCCCCAAGTCCGATTTAGATTCGAACGTATCTTGAAAATGTCAGATAATGGGAACCGATATATACCGACGATATCGACGCCATTTTCTTCCACCTCAGATCGGACAAAATGCCGTCCTTAACTGTCTAGGCGTGGGGCCGCCCTCACATGCTCGTGGGAGGGAGGAAACTTTTAGGGAGAGAACTCTAGCCTCTCCAGTCTCTAAATAGTCTTATTCTCGAAACAGGTGGCAAGAAGTTCCTGATCCATCAAATGGAACAGGATATTATACCTTCCTGTCTGGGTGAAGCGCACAGGTGCACTGCCTATTGCTCCACTTAGGCGATCAGCGTCATCCACAAGAGAGACACCATCCGGGCTTGATGCACCTCCCACGAAAACAGCATGAAAGTTGATCTTCATGGCGGGGTGCTTGACAGGAAAGCCGCATAGAAAAAGGATTGTCAATAAAAGGCACTTGTGGAAGTGACCGCGTGAACTTCAACTTCCGCGTGCAGGCTTAGAGAGGCACTGACGGTGGGCAGTGCAAACAAGTGTACTTGACTTGAGGCTAAGTTATATGGAAGTGGCAGTTACCGACAAGTTTATCGAAATAAACACCATGTGAGAACGGATCCGTTATTATTGATTGGAAATGGAGAGAGTGAGTGGTTTGAGGTAAAGGTGGGACTTCGTCAAGGATGCGTTATGTCACCCTGGCTGTTCAACTTATACATGGATGGGGTGGTGCGAGAGGTGAATGCAAGGGTAGTGGGTCAGGGATTGGAGATGGTTAAAAAAAATGGAGAAAAGTTGGAGGTGAGCCAGCTGTTGTTTGCGGACGACACTGCGCTTGTGGCAGCATCGGAGGAGGGATTGAGGAAGTTGGTGGCAGAGTTTGGGAGAGTATGTGATAGAAGAAAGCTAAAGATAAATGTGGGTAAAAGTAAGGTGATGAGATGTACAAGGGGTGAAAGTGACAGTAGACTGGAAGTGAACATTAAGGGAGAGCGACTGGAGGAAGTGGATAGTTTTAGATACTTGGGTGCAAGTGTAGCAGGAAAAGGTGGAGTGAAGGTGGAGGTAGAATGTAGATTGAGAGAAGCGAGTAAATGCCTTGGTGGATTAAAGAGTGTAATGAGGAATAGACATTTAGGAATGGATGCGAAGAGGAGACTGTATGAAGGAGTGATTGTGCCAACAGCACTGTATGGGGCAGAAACGTGGAACATAAGAGAAGAAGAGAGAAGGAGTTTGAATGTGTTTGAGATGAGGTGTCTGAGAAGTATGGTGGGGGTTACTAGGCTAGATAGTGTGAGAAATGAGGAGGTGAGGAGGAGAACAGGGGTGAAAAAGGAGCTGGGAGATAGGGTTGGTGAAAGAATATTAGGATGGTTTGGACACATGGAAAGAATGAGTGAAGAAAGACTAGTAAAAGAGGTATGGAAGGCAGATGTGGAGGGAGTGAACATGAGGGGACGTCCTAGGATGAGGTGGATGGATGGGGTGAAGGGGGCTTTGGGGAAGAGGGGAATGTCTGTTGAGGAAGGAAGGGAGAGGACGGAAGACAGAGGTGAGTGGAGAATGGTTGTATATGGATGATGATGTGATTGCATGAGGAGGAATGGGCGGGGTGGGGGTGGGGGTGAGGTAGTATGTGTGAGCAAATTTTGACGCAGCCCGAAGGGATTTCTCCCCGTCCGCTCCTTATATGCAATGGGGGGACGGAGAGGGGGGGTCGCCGATTAAATGAAGCGGCCTTGCTGTGGATGTGCTGTGCTTGCGACACTGCTTCTGACCCAGGGCGGTGGGCAAGGTGCAGGGATGACCCGTCATCCAGGAGGTGCTCAGATGAGAGGGAAGGTGGGAGGGGTGTGGAGTGTATTTAGGGATGAAATGGGTGGGAGTGTTTTTATGCCTTTCCCTTTTTGGCTACCTCCCTTGAAAGGGGGAAAAAGCCTTGGTATATGTATGTATGTATGTACGACGTTTCGCTTGTTACAACTGCAACAAGCGAAACATCGTATTAATAAAGGCTCCGTCCTCACATGGTGTTTATTTTGAGGATAAGTTCTTGCAGTCAGATATTTGTTAGATAGTGTGCTTAACTGCAGACTAAATTTAAGGACAGTTGTGTAAAAAGTAGTTTATCTCTGTCTTCGAAACACAACTCTGAAAACAGAGGAACATTACGTGTTTCGGAAGTTTGTAATTATCTGTTTTATCAAAGTACCCATTTTTTCTGCAACCCCTGAGGGTACCTCGGTTATGATAAAGTCACTTCCTTTGGGGCTGTACTTTCTCGATTTCGGCCCAGCGATTGGTCTATGGTAAAATTCCTAGTTGGTTGACCAATAACTGTGGTCATTAAACGACCTGACCCATCCCTAGCATTGTACACTTATCCTTTCATGTACTTTTCGTTGGGGTCAGGTAATGTATTAGCCTACTTTCGACGTAGCGGACTTCGCTTGCCTGAGTAGGAGCCCACACTTGTGGCGGTACCATCATCACAGAAATACTATCACCACATAGGTCATATAAAAGATGTTTTATATACTATGTTGTATTGAAATAATTATTTTCGCTAGAACAAATCCACATTATATGTCCATCAGAAACATAAAGACATGGAATTCACATACCCCGTCATAATCATATGTGGAAAAACACTGAGATAGTGAACTGAACCTGAGCGCAGGAGACTGGTTCAAGCGTTGAAGGGTGGATGGCCACCACTACATCGGCGAAGGTGCGTAATATTGCCAACGCTTGTTCAAAGAAATACCCGCATACCTGCGGAGCACTCCACCACTCGATCGCGATCATAATTACAAATGAGGACTCTCATAGGTTTAGCAAAGTATACTACGGATGATAGATCGTATAAGTGAAAATCGGATGCCAAGGGTATCGGATAACGAAGTTGACCCGTATACACCTTCACTACGGAAATGTAAGGTCGATTCTACATTTTTTTCCTCGTTGCAACTACAAGAACAGGGATGTTAGGCTTATAGTATTGTGGGTTCTATTTTTCTCTCTTTTTATATAAGAGAAACTTTTGCTTGTTTGCGTTCTTTTGATACAACTCCGACAAACAGTTTTGTTCAGTTAATGATGAATCCTTTACACAGCAAAATTATTAACAGAAACGTTACATACATTTTCTGTGTGTAGGTGAATTAAATAATCTTTCTGCTGTAGTCTTTATTCACAGTTTATACACATACATATCTAGATGGCCGATTTAGTTCGGGGGTAACTTGGTTTAGTTTCCCTCTGGGGTTTACCATATTATAAAGTATATTTTAATAAATAGTAGAAAAAAGCAACTTAAATAATCACAAGCTAGGAATACTGATTCTAAGTCTTGAACTGCTCAATACCAACATCACTTTCGACCTCCGAAGAGGGCAGTGATTTGACCATGGCAGTTCCAATCTTATGTCTACACTGGTAATGCCAACCGGGAACGGGAATGCCAGCATGGGATTTTAGGAATCATTGCCAAACAATAGCTAACTCCTTGCATGCTTAAAATACATGCAATGAGAGTTTTCCTATGGATTCCAGTCTCCATGAAATACTATCAAGCTCCTCCCGAGGGGACGTGGCCTCGGAGGAATGGATGTCAATAGCAAATGGAAACTTGGTGACCAGATAATTCCAAAGGGAACTGTGCCATGGACTGTTAGATAACTCCTACATTATTTACGATAGATCCTTCGAAGGTCTCGTGTTTCTTACTTTTCCGTATTCTAATCTCTCTCCTTTTCGTGGAAAGCAGAAATCGAAGTTCCTCGAAGGACCGACCAGGGGTTTTAAGTGCAGGATTTGTCGTCACAAAGGTCCTAGGGGCAAAAGAAGCACCTAGGGCCCTGTCTCTCTATTCGAACATTTAACTAATCTAAGCGTTTGGCACCTGATTCTCGTCGTCTTCCTCTCACTCCTTCAACACGAACAATCTGACATCGATGTTGCTAAATCTACGAAAAAGGACTTGTGGAGCACCACTTGTTGAGTAAGTCCTCGGGCGATTGGCGTCGCAAGAGGTTTGCTTTTTGTGGTGCTGCAGCACAGAGAAGAAAATAAATAGAAATGCCCAATTCATCTGCAGGTATAGTCTTGGCTATATTAATACAGTCGTTAACAGCAACATCAGTAGTCGGAACGCAGTAGCCATCAATCAACTGCTTTGAGACGTGTGCGCGTATATATATATATATATATATATATATATATATATATATATATATATATATATGCATGTATGCATGCATGTATATGTGTGTGTTTGTATGTGTATATGTATATTTTTAATTATTTGTTTTTTATGTATTTTTGTTGTGGAAAAAGCTGCAGGTCGTGGTGACTGGCTAAAAGCGGTTGCGTAGCTGGAATGTGAGTCACCTCGTGGTGCTTTAGACACTGTCCATACTCCCAAGGGAAGAATAGTTCCATAGATCCTTCCTACTCCGTCAGCAGCATGCCGAGGAGAGAGTGGTTTTGTGTCTTGCCACCGCCTCCACCAAGCTTTCAAGGCACGGTGTTATGACTCTGGTAACACTAAACTCGCCATTTGAGCGTCATGTCGCTGATTATAGGAGGTTGTTAGGTTAAAAGAAACATTAAGGAGTCGTCTAAAGGCCAGAGAATGTCAAGTGGTTTGCAAGCAAGAATACTGAAGGTCGTGGAGATGTATCCCCGGCGCCTTTCGGGAAAAAGAAGCCGCTAAGGGGACTTGCGCCCGTGGAGATACTCCAGAGACGCCATCGTATCACATGTTCTTTACAATAACATTCCCGATATAGTGTAGTTTGGGGGCGAGGATTGAAAGGGAATCGGGGAGGGCGTTGCAGCTTATTCACAGGGGCTATGAGTGCCTTGTCAATAAACTGTCGCGTAATCTAATTGAGCAGGTGAGATTCACCGGAACTTGCTGGACGGATAAAGGATCTTGCGGAGCATTGGCTGCGCCTGGCATTGTTTGGGGTCACATTCCATCATGCCACTTCGACCACATCTGGAAAAAATGAAGAGATATGTTAGTAACCTGTGACTGCATAAATTATAAAGGGATATTTCAACATTGAGAAATAAAATTTACATGTCAAAAAACTTGTATGAAAACGGAGGACAGAGAGAAATTTACCTGCATTCGAGGCATGGACCAGACGCTTCCATGACCACCTCTCCTTCATAGTACCATTTGTTGGCCACCTCACACATCGTGACCGATTCCTGTCTGACGACAGGCGGGAAAGTGGGTATAGGAGTTGTAGTTGTGGTGATGTTGAACTTGGAAATGGGTACTGGGCATTCGTACCGTGGGCAGCAGAAGCCCGGGATGGGCTCCTCGTAACAGCCAGGAATCGGGGGAGGGCAGGACTGTTGCAGACAGAGAATATCGCCACGGAAGCAGAAGCAGAAATCGCATGGGTTGTCGCGGGGGATTTGTTGCGCTGAGACATAAACGTCCCCGTCGAAAAGACAAGTACCCGGTCCCAGGACGAATTCGGTAGTCGTGCTTGGAGTCCAGGTCGTGGTGCTCGATGGTGTGGTGGGTGAGACGTCTTCTGGTTCGGCACTGGGTGTGTATACCTCTTTTTCTGGTTTGGCTGACACAGTTGTTGTTTCTTCCTTGTCGATATCCGCAGTGGTTATTATAGACGTGCTTTCCACTCCAGTTACTGGCACTACGGTTGTCGTGGTGAGAATACCTTCGGTTGATTCAGTTTGATTAGAAGTTGGATATCCAACACTGGATATTTCAGGAGCATGTGTTGTGCTAGGTTTAACGGGTTCTTCGGGTACAGGTGATTCGGTGGCAGGTTCTTCGGGTGGCAGAGTTGTATAGTATCCTGTAGAGACTTCAGGTACAAGTGATTCGGTGGCAGGTTCTTCGGGTGGCAGAGTTGTATAGTATCCTGTAGAGACTTCAGGTACAGGTGATTCGGTGGTAGGTTCCTTGTCCTCTATATCTGGTTTGCCTTTTGTAACATTGGCGGATGGCACGACGGTAGCCGTGGCTGGAATCACGGTGGGTGGCCTCTGAATGTCAGGTGTTGTGGCTTCTTGGTCGATTGATATTTCTTCTGTGGTAGTGATCGCGATCTCATCAGGTTGAGTAGTGGTTTCCGGTGTAGGAGATGCTGTGGTCGATTTTTCCTCATCGATGTCTGGGATGAAGGTGTCAATTTCGGGGGCAACAGTTGTGGGGATGCCCTCTGTTGGTTCAGTTCCGCTAGAAGGATCGAATGTTGTGGGGAAATCAGTGGATTCTTCATGTGGTTGAGTGACATTTATTTCCATTGGGACTTCAGATACGGGAGTTCCTACGGTGGTGGTCTCATCTTCATCCTCTGGTTTGCCTTGTGTAACACTGACCATTGGTGTGACGGTAGCCGTGGCTGGAAATACGGTGGGTGGCTTCTGAGTCTCATCTGTTGTGTCCTCTTTGTCGATTGGAATTTCCTCTGTGGTAGTGGTCGTATCTTCTTCAGGTTTACCAGTGGCTGGGTAGGGCTTGTCAATGTCTTCAGTCTGACCTGTTGTGTCTTCTATGTCGACTGGGGTTTCTTCTGTGGTAGTGGTCGTATCGCCATCGGGCTGAGCAGTGGTTGTTTGGGGCTTTTGCATTTCTTGTCCGTCAGGAGTAGTTGTTATCACTTGATCGCCGCTGCCTGGGATGACTTCAGGCTGTACTGACGTGTGTTCTGTGTCGATTAAGGTTTCTTCTGTGGTAGTGGTCGTGTCTTCTTCAGGTTTAGTAGTGGGTGGATAGGGCTTGTCAATATCTTCAGTCTGACCTGTTGTGTCTTCTGTGTCGACTGGTATTTCTTCTGTGGTAGTGGTCGTGTCTTCATCAGTTTGAGGAGTGGGTGTGTGTGGCTTTTGCATTTCCTGTCCGTCAGGAGTAGTTGTAATCACTTGGTCGCCGCTGTCTGGGATGACTTGAGGCTGTACTGTCATGTGTTCTGTTTCGATCGGTATTTCTTCTGTAATAGTGGCCGTGTCTTCATCAGGTTGAGGAGTGGTTGTGTGGGGCTTTTGCATTTCTTGTCCGTCAGGAGTAGTTGTCATCACTTGGTCGCCGCTGTCTGGGATGACTTCAGGCTGTACTGTCGTGTCTTCTTTGTCGATTGGAATTTCCTCTGTGGTAGTGGTCGTATCTTCTTCAGGTTTACCAGTGGCTGGGTAGGGCTTGTCAATGTCTTCAGTCTGACCTGTTGTGTCTTCTATGTCGACTGGGGTTTCTTCTGTGGTAGTGGTCGTATCGCCATCGGGCTGAGCAGTGGTTGTTTGGGGCTTTTGCATTTCTTGTCCGTCAGGAGTAGTTGTTATCACTTGATCGCCGCTGCCTGGGATGACTTCAGGCTGTACTGACGTGTGTTCTGTGTCGATTAAGGTTTCTTCTGTGGTAGTGGTCGTGTCTTCTTCAGGTTTAGTAGTGGGTGGGTAGGGCTTGTCAATATCTTCAATCTGACCTGTTGTGTCTTCTGTGTCGACTGGTATTTCTTCTGTGGTAGTGGTCGTGTCTTCATCAGTTTGAGGAGTGGGTGTGTGTGGCTTTTGCATTTCCTGTCCGTCAGGAGTAGTTGTAATCACTTGGTCGCCGCTGTCTGGGATGACTTGAGGCTGTACTGTCGTGTGTTCTGTTTCGATCGGTATTTCTTCTGTAATAGTGGCCGTGTCTTCATCAGGTTGAGGAGTAGTTGTGTGGGGCTTTTGCATTTCTTGTCCATCAGGAGTAGTTGTCATCACTTGGTCGCCGCTGTCTGGGATGACTTCAGGCTGTACTGTCGTGTCTTCTTTGTCGATTGGAATTTCCTCTGTGGTAGTGGTCGTATCTTCTTCAGGTTTACCAGTGGCTGGGTAGGGCTTGTCAATGTCTTCAGTCTGACCTGTTGTGTCTTCTATGTCGACTGGGGTTTCTTCTGTGGTAGTGGTCGTATCGCCATCGGGCTGAGCAGTGGTTGTTTGGGGCTTTTGCATTTCTTGTCCGTCAGGAGTAGTTGTTATCACTTGATCGCCGCTGCCTGGGATGACTTCAGGCTGTACTGACGTGTGTTCTGTGTCGATTAAGGTTTCTTCTGTGGTAGTGGTCGTGTCTTCTTCAGGTTTAGTAGTGGGTGGATAGGGCTTTTCAATGTCTTCAATCTGACCTGTTGTGTCTTCTGTGTCGACTGGTATTTCTTCTGTGGTAGTGGTTGTGTCTTCATCAGTTTGAGGAGTGGGTGTGTGTGGCTTTTGCATTTCCTGTCCGTCAGGAGTAGTTGTAATCACTTGGTCGCCGCTGTCTGGGATGACTTGAGGCTGTACTGTCGTGTGTTCTGTTTCGATCGGTATTTCTTCTGTAATAGTGGTCGTATCTTCTTCAGGTTTACCAGTGGGTGGGTAGGGCTTTTCAATGTCTTCAGTCTGACCTGTTGTGTCTTCTATATCGACTGGCATTTCTTCTGTGGTAGTAGTCGTAGCGTCATCAGTTTGAGGAGTGGCTGTGTGGGGCTTTTGTATTTCTTGTCCGTCAGGAGTAGTTGCTATAACTTGGTCACCGACGTCTGGGATGTGAGTGACAGTTTCCGGCGAAGCAGTAGTGAGGATGCTCTCTGTTATTTCAGTTTGACTAGGAGTTTCAGTTTCGGGGGAAAGTGTTGTGGGCATGCTTTCGATTGATTCCTCAGTGGAGACTTGAGGTGTGAATGTTGTGGGGAGTTTACTGGAATCTTCAGGTGAAGTTTCAACGCTGTCAGTGGAGACTTCAGTAGCATACACGGTGGTAGCAAATGGTTCTTCAGTAATAGAGCTCTGGGTGGACACTGATGTTTCTGTTGTCATCGTAACGTTTGTAGATGGTGGCTCGACTGAGAAAAGAGAGGGAGTACCATTAGGATTTTTGTAATATATAAGTTTTCATCGAAATATAAGAATCAATTTCTTGTTACACAGTGGGTTTTTCCATCAGCTCGGTCACAAATATTTGGATTTATTTAACTGAAAGGACGAACTTACTGCAGCTGTACTGAGGGCAACACGAGGTGGCTGTACGCGGCTTAGGGAAGCAGTTCTCTTTCGGCGGGGGGCACTCGATGACAGCACAGACGACCTTGCCATGGATGCAATAGCAGTCTGTACATGGGTCTTCGCTGGGAATATAGTCGCTTTCTTCGTAATAGAAACCATCCTGTTCGCACTTCTTCTGGGAGCCCTTAGTCGGCGACTCTGCAGTAGTCAAAGAGAACATGTAGACAAATAAAAAATTCTGGAAGGTTACTAAGATAAACTGGCGATCCCAAGAACCACCGATTAAACTTACAGATCGAGTAACATTCTGAGAGTAGGCTATTACTACCGTAATAGACAAATTCCCCTCCCGCTACACCATTACCAACAGTAACTTACCACAGTAGTACTGAGGGCAACATTCGTCATCACCAATCGTAGAATTGCACCTCAGGAAGGAGGCAGGGACGGAACAGGAAGCGTAGTCGCAAGAGATAGTGCCATTGTTGCAGTAACACTGGATCTGACAATTTGAAGTTGGGGGAACCAGGTCGCCGGTGGCGTACACTGTTTCGTTTACCATACAGGAATTGTCATCAATGGGAATCTCTGGCAGGGACGTTGTACCTTCCACTGGGTAAATCACTGTGGGTGTTTCATCTACTCCGACTGGGGACGTGGTGATTGTCTCTTTTTCCTCGGTTTCAACACCAACAGGAGTCACGGTGGTTGGTTCTTTCATATCAGTATCCACAGCTTCGACAGGGGATTTGCTCGTGGTCTCTTGGTCGATAGTAACAACAATTTCTGTGACGACTTCTTGGCCAGTAACACTGGAAGTCGTGGTAGGTACGTCTTCCTTGTCTGTACTGGTTACTGAAGATGTCGTAGTTTGCATTCCTGTTGCCGGCACTGCGGGATCTGTGGTGAAAGAGTCCGGTATATTTTCAGCTGAAAAAAGAAAAGAAAATGTCAGACTAGAAGTAAAGCGTTATCATACGGTACACTGATTAAGTATATATACACACGTTTGTAAAGAATATTCAAAAGAAACTTACGGCATGTATATTTGATGGGACAGCAGAAACCTGGAGGAGTTATAAGGGGAACACAGCCTTCCCCTGGAGTGACACATTCCTCCTTCGAACAGACAATTTCATTTTCATTGCAGTAACAGTCGTAGCAGACGTCAAAACTGGGGACATGGTCTCCATTTTTGTACAAGGTACCGTTTTCGAGACATCCCTGGTCAATGACATCCGGCCTGACGGTGGGCTGTGTCTCCTTGTCCTCTGGTGTGTCTACATCGATCTCAGGTGTTATTTCTGTAACGACTTCTTGGCCAGTAACACTAGAAGTTGTGGTGGGTATGTCTTCCTTGTCTGTACTAGTTACTGAAGATGTCGTAGTTTGCATTCCTGTTGCCGGCACTGCGGGGTCTGTGGTGAGAGAGTCCGGTATATTTTCAGCTGAAAAAAGAAAAGAAAATGTCAGACTAGAAGTAAAACATTGCCATACGGTACACTGATTAAGTATATATGCACACGCTCGTAAAAACATTCAAAGAGACTTACGGCATGTGTATTTGATGGGACAGCAGAAACCTGGAGGAGTTATAAGGGGAACACAGCCTTCCCCTGGAGTGACACATTCCTCCTTCGAACAGACAATTTCATTTTCAAAGCAGTAACAGTCGTAGCAGACGTCAAAACTGGGGACATGGTCTCCATTTTTGTACAAGGTACCGTTTTCGAGACATCCCTGGTCAATGACATCCGGCCTGACGGTGGGCTGTGTCTCCTTGTCCTCTGATGTGTCTACATCGATCTCAGGTGTTATTTCTGTCTCTTGAGTGGTTGTTTCTTCCAGGCTTGGAGTGGTATCCTTTCCTGTTGTTTCTACCTCGGTTGCTAAAGAGGCCTCGGAAGTTGACACTGTGCTTTCGGGCCCGGATGGGGTTTCTGTTGTGGAGTCGACCTCGTATGGTTCCGTTGGTCCTGGGAAGGTAATTTCGTGTAATTCTGTGGTGTAAGTGGAATCTGTGGTAACGTCTCCGATGGGTGAGGTTTGAGAAATTTCATCATCTTCTGTGACCGTAGACACGTCTGTCACATCAACACCAGACACTGGAGTTACGGTGGAAGTTTCAGGGTAAATAGTTTCGTGTGTAGCAGAAGGATCCCCATCTTCTGTTCCCACAGTTACATCAGTTGAGGACGAGATCTCGTAACTGGGTGTTGGAGAAGGCTCCTTTGTGATGCTCGTGTCTGTGGCTTGAGGGGTGGTGTCCGTTGCTACTGGCTCGGTTACCTCGGAGGGCTCGAAAGGTGACACTGTGCTCTCGGGCTCATACGTGCTGACAGTTGTGGAGTCAAACTCGGTTGACTCTGTTGGTCCAGGGAAGGTTATTTCGTGCATTTCTGTGGTGTATGTGGATTCTGCTGCTTCTGTGACCGTTGAGATTTCTGTCACGTCAATGCCAGCCGCAGGGAATACGGTGACACCCCCTGGGTAATCAGTAGTTCCGTTGGCCATAGAAGTGTCTATTACAGGCGATTCAGTGTCGGCGGGGATCATCGTGGTCTCACTCTCTGGGGAAATCGTCACGTTTTCACCTATCTCCTTCGACGGGACGGAAGTGGCCACTTCGACTTCAGCTGCAAAAGGTTTAGATAGCATTATGATAATCGGTCCAGTCTCACACATAAACATTGCGGTTGACTTAATATTCTTTGGTATGGTCAACTCAATTCTTGAAGATAAATGAACTATCAGACTATTTTTTTTTTTTGCAATCTATAGCTAAAAGAAGTACGTCAAATTTTTTAATGATCTCTGATAAAGAGAATAAGAACTTACCACAGCTGTATTTACTTGGGCAACACTCATCAATAGCCATTTCGACAGGTACACAGTTGTCCTGGGGCACTGGGCACGTCTGAGTGGCACACTGTTGTTTTCCGCCTATGCAGTAGCATGCTTTACATGGGTCACTGTTGGGGATAGACTCTCCCTCCAGGTACTGGATGTCTTGCACTATACAGTTTGGCGAGGGCATAACATCAGGAGCGACTTCAGCTGTAGGAAGAAAGGAAGGGCAAAATAGTGAGTTGCGAGGAACTCTTCTATTCCTAGTGAAATTATAAATTCTTATATACAGTCTTAAAACTATGCCAGTAACATTTCCACTGCCTTCCCTCCTGCCGGACGGTGAATAGTAGAACGAGAAAACCCACAGACTGATCCGTCCAATAGAGTGCCGAGTTTGCACATCAAGTAGATTCGAATCGAGTTTTGTTCAGAGGAAGGATAGCAAAGTAGAATGGTATCTGGCTCACATTCATTGTGATTACTGGAACTAAGGTCTTATACTAGAAAGTTATAACCAAACTATAAAATCTGGCTATGGCTTGCATTAGACCATGGCTATCGGGGATACTTACGGCATTTAAAGATGGGGCAGCATTGACCGGATGACACAATGGAAGTACACTGAAGGAAGTTAGGCGGCTTTGGCTTGCACGGCGTGATAGAGCACCGCACCACACTGTTATCACAGACACAGGATTCCTGACAAGGGGAAGTGGTAGGCACAGCAGCACCATTAGAATAAGTGACTCCTTCTGATACGCAGTTGCCTTCGCCAGGAATGGCCGATTCGGGTTTCACGGGGAGCACAGTCTCAATCGGCTCGCCCTCAAGATCATCACCGGGGTCCTTCGTGACAGATTCGATTTCGGTGACATTCGTTGGCTCCGTGCTGACCTCCGTGACCATTGCACCTGGTTTAAGGTCGGGCACAACTGACGATGAAGGAGGTGTCACCGTGGTCACTAGTTCGATATCTTCCTGATCGATGATCGTAGTGGCATCTGGACTCGAGACGAAAGACATGGGCGTGGTTGTCATTACGTCCGCAGTGTCTTGGCTCGTTGATTTTGTCTCGTAAAGGCCGTCTGGGAGGGTGCTCACCTCTTTGGGAACATCAGTAGTTAGGGACTCGGTAGGTGTTTCCTTCGTGGTGGTCCCTGCAGAGATAGTCTCTGTTCCCTTGTCTGTGTCAGTAGACGGTACAGATCCATCGGTTACCACGGGCCTTTCGGTGACGGAAGTATCGATGCTTTCAGTTCCTGTAGAGATCGTCGTGTCTACTTCAACAATAGTTGATTCAGTGGTCATTGGTTTTTCAGTTGAAACCTTGTCCACATGTTCTGTAGATGATTCTGTATCTGTGGTTATGTCAGTTACTGATGTCGGTTGGGTGACGGGGGCATCGGTGCCCTCAATTTCTGTAGAGATCGTCGTGTCTACCTCAACAATCGTTGATTCAGTGGTCGTTGGTTTATCAGTTGAAACCTTGTCCACATGTTCTATAGATGATTCTGTATCTGTAGTTATGTCAGTTACTGATATCGGTTGGGTGACGGGGGCATCGGTGCCATCAATTTCTGTAGAGATCGTCGTGTCTACCTCAACAATAGTTGATTCAGTGGTCGTTGGTTTATCAGTTGAAACCTTGTCCACATGGTCTGTAGATGATTCTGTATCTGTAGTTATATCAGTTACTGATATCGGTTGGGTGACGGGAGCATCGGTGCCCTCAATTTCTGTAGAGATCGTCGTGTCTACCTCAACAATAGTTGATTCAGTGGTCGTTGGTTTATCAGTTGAAACCTTGTCCACATGTTCTGTAGATGATTCTGTATCTGTAGTTATGTCAGTTACTGATATCGGTTGGGTGACGGGAGCATCGGTGCCCTCAATTTCTGTAGAGATCGTCGTGTCTACCTCAACAATAGTTGATTCAGTGGTCGTTGGTTTATCAGTTGAAACCTTGTCCACATGGTCTGTAGATGATTCTGTATCTGTAGTTATGTCAGTTACTGATATCGGTTGGGTGACGGGAGCATCGGTGCCCTCAATTTCTGTAGAGATCGTCGTGTCTACCTCAACAATAGTTGATTCAGTGGTCGTTGGTTTATCAGTTGAAACCTTGTCCACATGTTCTGTAGATGATTCTGTATCTGTAGTTATGTCAGTTACTGATATCGGTTGGGTGACGGGGGCATCGGTGCTATCAATTTCTGTAGAGATCTCCGTGTCTATCTCAACAATAGTTGATTCAATGGTCGTTGGTTTTTCAGTTGAAACCTTGTCCACATGGTCTGTAGATGATTCTGTATCTGTAGTTATGTCAGTTACTGATATCGGTTGGGTGACGGGAGCATCGGTGCCCTCAATTTCTGTAGAGATCGTCGTGTCTACCTCAACAATAGTTGATTCAGTGGTCGTTGGTTTATCAGTTGAAACCTTGTCCACATGGTCTGTAGATGATTCTGTATCTGTAGTTATGTCAGTTACTGATATCGGTTGGGTGACGGGGGCATCGGTGCTATCAATTTCTGTAGAGATCGCCGTGTCTATCTCAACAATAGTTGATTCAATGGTCGTTGGTTTTTCAGTTGAAACCTTGTCCACATGGTCTGTAGATGATTCTGTATCTGTAGTTATGTCAGTTACTGATATCGGTTGGGTGACGGGAGCATCGGTGCCCTCAATTTCTGTAGAGATCGTCGTGTCTACCTCAACAATAGTTGATTCAGTGGTCGTTGGTTTATCAGTTGAAACCTTGTCCACATGGTCTGTAGATGATTCTGTATCTGTAGTTATGTCAGTTACTGATATCGGTTGGGTGACGGGGGCATCGGTGCTATCAATTTCTGTAGAGATCTCCGTGTCTATCTCAACAATAGTTGATTCAATGGTCGTTGGTTTTTCAGTTGAAACCTTGTCCACATGGTCTGTAGATGATTCTGTATCTGTAGTTATGTCAGTTACTGATATCGGTTGGGTGACGGGAGCATCGGTGCCCTCAATTTCTGTAGAGATCGTCGTTGATTCAATGGTCGTTGGTTTATCAGTTGAAACCTTGTCCACATGGTCTGTAGATGATTCAGTATCTGTAGTCATGTCAGTTACTGATGTTGGTTGGGTGACGGGGGCATAGGTGCTCTCAATATCTGTAGAAATCGCCGTGTCTACCTCAACAATAGTTGATTCAATAGTAGTTGGTTTATCAGTTGAAACCTTGTCCACATGTTCTGTAGATGATTCTGTATCTGTAGTCATGTCAGTTACTGATGTTGGTTGGGTGACGGGGGCATCGGTGCTATCAATTTCTGTAGAAATCGCCGTGTCTACCTCAACAATAGTTGATTCAGTGGTCGTTGGTTTATCAGTTGAAACCTTGTCCACATGTTCTGTAGATGATTCTGTATCTGTAGTTATGTCAGTTACTGATGTCGGTTGGGTGACGGGGACATCGGTGCTCTCAATTTCTGTAGAGATCGTCGTTTCTACCTCAGCAAACATTGATTCAATGGTCGTTGGTTTTTCAGTTGAAACCTTGTCCACATGGTCTGTAGATGATTCTGTATCTGTAGTTATGTCAGTTACTGATGTCGGTTCGGTGATGGGGGACACGGAGTAGTCTTCAGTTACCTTAGAGGTTGCTAAGACGTGCTTGTCAGTCGTTGATTCGGTGGTTGAGGGTTCTTCAGGTTCAACTTCAACGGGTTTCTCTGTTGTGGATTCTTCATCTACAGTTTCGTCGGTTACTGCGGGTGGTGTGGTGACGGGGTAATAATCTTCAGTTATTTCAGTGGTCGACACGGTTTCTTCATCTCCATCAATCACAGGTATTGCGGAGATTGGTTTTGTAGAGGTAATGTCATCAATAGAAGGCTTTGTTGTCGCTATTGACGGTGTCGTGGCAGGGGCTTCTGTTCCTTCAGGAGTTGTCGTAGTTTCCTCTTTCTCATCAACTGATTCATCGGTGGACGATGGTGTCACGTGATCTTCCGGTTCTGTTGAAGTTTCGGCAGAAGTGATATTTTCTGTGCTTGTGGTGAGGTCGGGTACAATATGGTCCACGGCAGGAGTCTCCGTACTGGGCAGATCGCCGGTGTCTGTTGCTGCTACGAGGGTTGTGGATTCAAGAGAGGGATCATCCGTCATGCTTGAAGCTGGAATCACTGTAGGTACCTCGTCATCTGCTGCAAGAAAAATATCACGTGAATGCTAACACGTTTACCATTATCTACACATCTGTACCCAGTAGTTGACACCTAAAGCATTTTGTGTTCAGACATTAAGGTAGCTGGCTGTGGTATGCAGCAGTGACCATTTTACCACTGGTAACACTTTACCTTTTCTGTGACAAGATGTAGGAATGTCATTTTTAATGGACTGGTCCTCGTATCTGTCCACCAGTGAATCATCTGGTCTGATACAAAATTCTTTAGGTGTCTACTGTAAGGTTCAGGTGAACAGAACTTAGAAATCTGATACTTTTTTCTTCCCAAAATGAATCTGAGAGATGATGAGACATGTTCCTAGGGCATTCTTGATACAGATGCTACCTTGTAGGACACTTTAACTAAAATTATGATATAATGCAGAAAGCATTCCTCGGATAGTGTACAAAAAATTAAATTAGTGTCGACTGGCCTCAGTTGTGATGAGAGTCTTTTCGTAATACTTACGACATATGTAGGAATCCGGACAGCACTGCCCTGGAGGAGGTTCGTGTGGTACACATCCCTCCTCGACGTCCTCCAGTGGGGAGTGGCACTCCTGAATGGCACAAACAGAGTCGCCCTTCATGCAGTAGCAGTGTTCACACGGGTCCTCTGTCGGGATGACGTCACCGTCATCGATGTATTTTCCCTTGTAGTAACAGGCGGACGCCAAGGGGATTATGGTTGTAGTGGGCACTTCCACGTGGGTTTGATCGCCCTCAAGAGCTGGCGTCATTGTTGTCTGGATGAGGCTGGCATCGTCCTCGTAAGCTGTGCAGTAGAAAGACATGATGAGTCGAAACGTTTTGGAATTACGTATAAAGTATATACCCATGTCAAGTATTCGTATGTACATCATGAATATATATTGTATACTATGCATACATATATGTAAATGATTCGTGTTAGTTTCTGTAGAAAGATATGTAGTTTACACAATTCATATGTGTTTACGCAAGTTGTTTGTATGCTTGTATAAGTACATCCATATATTTCTATCTACATTTCCACGAATATATATATATATATATATATATATATATATATATATATATATATATATATATATATATATATATATATATATATATCAACCACAATGCACTTTAATTCTAATCCATCAACATCGGAAGCTCCGTGGAGGCAACATGCAGTAATTGAAACGTAGTACGACCAAGGACTCGAACCTACGGCTAGCACATGACCAGTGCTGTAGTGACTTAGACCATTGCTCCATCAAGAATGGTCTAAGTCACTACAGCACTGGTCACGTGCTAGCCGTAGGTTCGCGTCCTCGGTCGTACCACGTTTCAATTTCTTTGTTGCCTCCACGAAGCTTCCGATGTTGATGGCTTAGAATTAAAGTGCATTGTGGTTGATAAAAATGTATCGCTATTCACTGGAACCCATTCAGTGTTGTACACACACATATATAAATATATATATGTATATATATATATATATATATATATATTCATATATATACATATATATATATATATAATGTTACATTCAGGCAACTATAGAAGACAGTCTGGAAGTGCTACAGTCTAAGCTCATCGAGTTAACGATAAAGAAACCTTGGCGTAATTCCTCCGAAGTCGCATCCTTGAACTTCGACTGCTGAAGAAGGTCTTCCAGGAGGAGGGTGTTGCTGAGGAAACCGATGGAGAGAGCGGCCGAGCTTGAGGAGGAGGAAGAAGACAGAGGGCTCTGAGAGAGCTCCTTTGATCGGGGGTCATGCAGCACATGCCTTAAGAGTCCGGAGGGTTTACGGGTTCCGGTAGCTAAGGAGTTCGGGGAACCGGAGACCAAGGAGACGTGGTGGTGATGGGTGGGGTGGGTAGGAAGAACATAAGAAGTTGTTAGAGGATAAGTTGGGTCACGTGCAGTGCCGTTCTGACAAGAGTTAGATATTAGTATATTAGTATAGAGTTCAGTGGTTAGTTTGAATGCGGAGAGAGAGAGTGAACATTATCAATGATGTACTTCATTGGTAGTAGAGGTATAAGAACCACAGATGACTGAAAAGTTTAAGGTTTATATTGACGATGTTATTCAGGACAGTTCGACAGAGTTGAAAATTAAGAACAAAGAACAGTACGAAGGGAGGAACCTGTCCCGGGAACAGACATGCTTGCATGCTCGTGCACCTGCCCGGGTGCTGTGCATTGGGGAAAGGAGACTTACTGCAATTGTATCTGGTGGGACAGCAGACACCTTCTGTGAAGATCGGCCTACATCCTTGCACCATGAGAACACACTCTTTCATGACGCAAGAAGTCCTGTTCCTGATGCAGTAGCAGAGCTCGCAAGGGTTCTCCGGGTCGCCGGCGAGCTATTGGATAAAGGCGGTCAGATGTAGAAGAGACACACATAGACACACATACAAACACACACACACACACACACACACACACACACACACACACACACACACACACACACACACACACACACACACACACACACACACACACACACACACACACACACACACACACACACACACACACACACACACACACACAAAACATGACTCGACGGCGCAGTGGCAGCGTTTGCAACTGCTGCTACAGCGGTCTGAGTTCGAATCCCGCCCAGGGCTGAAATAATTTCAGTATCGCTGCACTGTGAGTCGTTACTCCAACTCTTGTGGGCGGGGAGTTGTATGTGTGTGTGTGCATGTAAGGTCACAGCAGTACCCATAGATCTGTCATATATAATCTCTGAGCTCTCTTCCTCGAGGGAAATAGCTGTCGATCACGAGTCCAACACGTGATCCAAGACCATTGTGAATCACACACACACTCACACTCATTGGTATAGTCGCTGTGGTACAGAAACCCCATAGTGGAGCAGTAGATTTGTTTTCTTATGCTTCAACTACAACTACAACAGAGGGAATGTTTTGTGCTCCATTCTGGGTTTTCTTACCTTTACCTCTACATGTATACATATATACATACATATATATATATATATATATATATATATATATATATATATATAGATATATATATATATATATATATTGCTTCGACCAATCCAAAGAGACAGGGAGGTCTCAATTCTTACCTGGGCTCCATCTGGGTAGTATTTATTGTCGATGTAGCACCCGCGCTCCGTGTAAGGGACGAGGCCAGTCTCGGCCCTCGTGGTTGTTACGGGGCTGAGGGTCGTGGTGCTGCTGCTCATGTCCATAACCTGAAGGCTGACCGGAACTGGAAAGACAACGACGATGGGTGCGTTCAAGAAGAGTAAACAGAACATTTGCGGGGAAACAGGAGCGAGTCGTATGACGTGTTTGGGACTATAACCCCATCAGTACCGTGTAAAGGCCTCTGGATGGCATTAGACGATTTTGTTTAGCTAAAGGCTTTATGAGGATCGGAAGAAGTGGTGATCCTCCAGTCTGAATAAGGGTTTCTGTCAATCAAAATCGCATTCAGACCGGAGTCATTCCTCCTCAGAACAAAGGTATCAGTCAACCTGGATTAAGGCTGAATGGAAAGTACTTTTTATCTTTAGCAAGGAATTATGAACAAATAAGTGTTTAAGGAAGACTTAGAAAATATTAAGACACTTTGTTGGTGTTCTAAATTGTAGGAACTAATGTGCATATAAACATTTGCATAGACTTTTGAGTTTGAAAGTAAACCAGTGCAGTAGGGTATTAAAGACTCTACTACGGGATTTATCTAAATATATGAACATTAAGATCTTTTACAAAGTACTAAGAAGCGTGAGATTCATGGCCAGTTACACACAGTAGAAAAAGAATGTACACATGGGCAGCAGCTCGTGAAACGATTTGTGTTCATGTAATGATGTTTATAATGAAATACCAGGATCGTGGAAAGTATAGGGTCACCATAGGTTTATAACAGTTGAACCATACAGACAGGCACACCAACTTTTCCGGCACAGATTATCAGTGCCAAGAAGTTATCAGACCTTTGCTGCGTGATGTTCTTTTTTAATGTGTGTAATTGGTATCGTAAAGTTTGTATCACTGGACATATAGTCTACAGCTATTGCAGGCTCGTTTGATGAGGAAGTATTTTGAATATAGTGTGACTTCATTTACAGTATTCTCAACAGTACCCCTAAAATGGTGTTTCTTTGACATGAAATGATGTGTTAGTTCACGTCACTTTTCGTAAAGAAGACCAAACCAAACTTGACGTTAGGATGACCCTACGAGGAAAATATGGTAATATTAATCAAACGAGTCCGCACTAGTTTCTGAAGTTTCTGATATGACCAGTTGTGGTACCCCGTCAAGTAGGTGACATGCTTTGTAAGATTTTCTTAGGACTACTTTTAAATTGTCCTTATCCGTCTGAGCGTGTGGCCCAGTCTAAAGAGGGTCAGAATCATTGGAGACCCCCTTTAGAGCGGAGTTCTTTCCATCAGATGAATGGAGGCGTCTGACGGCTTCCAGAAGGAAATCTAGCGTATCACCGTGTTGAAAGGGTAGCTGGATGAAAGCAAGCTAAACATAAAGGTAGATTACATTTACAGCCTAGCCCACACGAGCATCGTACTGTGCCTCCTGACCTAAGCGAGAATTTGTTCAGTGACGGAGGACTTAATGCCTTTGTCTGCAGAAAACAAACACGAAGAACACTTTGCTAGAAAATTATTCTCGCTGGTGTCAACAGACACTATAGGATGCTCAAGTGGTGGGCGAGGCTTGACCCAAAGCCAGAGGGCATTTTTGCATGAAATCAACTTCTACTTTGCTAAGTGCCAAAAGAGAGGAGAGGGCGGGGGGACTAAAGTAAGTGCCTACAAGACATAGTGTCAATGTTTAGGAGGGTTGTTTATCCCAGGAGGGGGACTGAGTGCCTGCAAGACACAAGAGCGCCAGAGTTGCTTATCTCGTGCTGGGGACAATTTGAGTGCCAAAAGACGGGAGGTGCCACGGTATACAGGTGAGGTTTAACTGCCGACGTGGTCAGTGCCAGGACTTAACAAAGGGTGATAGAAAGGGGCACATCATAGGAAAGGGTCTTGGCATGTGCCTGAGGCAGCAGCAATAGCCGGAGTATCAAAGGAATGAAGACTGATATTTTACGTGTCAGACTAGAAGGGTGTGAGAAGACTATCAAAGGAACATGGATAGGGATTGGAAAACAGCTTAATAGTGCAAAGAAAGGGAGTGCTACAGGAAAAACAACAGGAAAAAATAGAGAAATACTTAAGCGGAAAGGCTTATGGCGAAGGTAGAGTGATGCTACATACATACATATATATATATATATATATATGTATGTATGTAATATATATATATGTATGTATATATATATATATATATATCCATCTATATATATATATATATATATATATATAATGTATGTATATATATATATGTATGTATATATATATATATATATATATATACACACATATGATTATTTTAAGTATAGATGAGTGGGCATGAGTCAGTGCAATATCACCAACACTCCTACTCGAACAGAATATCAGGAAAACGGAAGAAAAAAGAAAACAGAAGAAAGGGTTCTGGCGTCGCTAAGACTTCACAGGAAAGAGGACAGGGCACGTGAAGACGAAAAAACAAACAAACACACAGACAGATATCAAAGAACGTGAATAGTTTGCAAGAGAATAAGATCTATATACACTTGGGAATATCTGTAAATCGGTTTTGGTCCAGATTGCGACCAAAAGAGGAGGATCAGGAGGCCCAAGAGAGAAAGAGAGAAAGTGAGAGATAGATAGATAGATAGATAGAGAAAGAGAGAGGGAGTGAGAGAGAGCACAACCGGAAGATCTTTCTTTGGTGTCCAGACTTCGAAAATCCCCCGAACTCAGTAATTCGCATTGTCCCCAGTCCACCGAAGCCAACCTCATTCCAACGGCCTCATCTGCAGACGACTCGGCGTTTAGAAGACAGGGGTACCAAACCCCGTCTCGGCTCTATGACCCTTGTGACGTCACGGGGCAGACCTCTAGCGTAGGTTGGGGTGGGGAGGGGGGGGGGGGAGAAGCCCCGTGACGCCACGTAGCATGCTTAGAAAATGTTGACTCATTCTTAAAGCAGTCAAGAGGGGGAAAATATTTTTTTTCTTCTTTAGAACCACCAGTTTTAAGGCCAATGCATAGATGGTAATATTACCTTTTGAAATCTGGGTATCTGATGTGGAGGCGCCTGCAAAGAACGTTTTAGATGTGGATTATTTTCATGGGGGATGGTTCAGACATGCATACAAGATACATTTAACTAATCAGACTGGTTTTCTTATGTTCTATTTTTTTCTTCCTTTTTAAACGTGCGCATGAAAGAAAACGGAATGCATGCAGCTTAAAGTTTTTATGCACCGTCATGAGGCAGTCATGCAGTTCATCGTTGGGTTTTTATACAATTTTTTTCTTTTAACAAATGAAGAACAACTCTAATAGGATTATATCTGAGGTATGTGGTCTTTTCTACCCATCCCTCCCTTCCTTCAATCCACTTACAGCGTCTGTCTCATAGAGAAAAAGGAGTCATTAAAAGTGATGATTGAAGGTAGATTCACTATCAAGTTTCAGTGCTTTTCGTCGTCTTTCTTACTAAGCTGTTGTCACTAGATTAGATAGAGTCTGTCTTCCGAGGATATATGTCAAAGTTCAGGTACGTCCTGTAGGTAGGACAGTTCTAAATTTTGATTTTAATAAAGGGCGATTAGGTTTAAACAAGGTGGAGTCAGAGTCTTTAGAAAAGAATGGTTGTTTAGGAAAAGATGGTGAGATAGTTTAAGAGGTCACGTGAGTTGTTTGAAATGAGCGTGAACTATTACTAAGAAGCGTTGGTGAGCGAGCGATCTTTAGTCAGTTTGGGATCGTTGACGTTCGATATAAAGAAAACGTCTGGTCGCGACATGACGTCATATCGTCCAAGAAAGCGAGGCGGAGGTTCTCAGTAGCCCCCCCCCCCAAAAAAAAGGGGGGGGGGACTTTGTTGTCAAAAAAGGTGCGGGAGGTTGAGGTCGGAATGAAGTCTTTGGAAACTAGTCGAAGAGTCAAAGAACTTTACCTTGCGGGCACGTTATGACTGGGCAGCACTGGTTTTCTTTCCTCTCCACCGTGCAGTCCTTTCCGATGGGCTTGCTGAAGGGGCATACCTGTGGTAGTAAGGGACCTGATCAGAACGGTCCCATTGTGAGGGTTGGAGCACTTGAGCCCTTAAACTCATACAACGTTAATGAGAACAAAGACTATGGAGAGCGTCGCCGCATTGAAAGAGGTAATGAAGTTAATCTTAACCCCTTCAGTATACTAAGCTCCTAATGAATAAAATTGCCTGGTGAGAGCAGAGTCGAAACATATAGTGGACGATACTGTAGTGAAGATGGTCATTATCATTATGCTTAGGAATACCTACAAAATTCAATCGAGAACTGTGGCATGTGCCACTGAGTAGTTTGTGATAAAAATTACTATACCTCTACTTCAACATGTCTAGGAATACAACAACTGTACGAGATTGTCCACAAGGATAGAAACACTAGTCAATTACTTTCATAACCATAAGAATGCTTAGTAATAACCTACGAAGAGCAAGAGAGAGACTCACTTTCAGGTAACACATGAGCATGGAGTTATGGCAAGTGCAGTTGAGGCAGGACTCGTTGGTGACGATGCGGTCGCCCTCGTCGTAGTGCTTCAACTGGTAGTAGCAGCCTGTACAGCAATAAAAAGAGATGATGGGGGTTAAGGGAAAAATCATGCCAAGTCACGCGGCTGGCCAGTGTAAACATTTCAGGTATGACATGACGCTATCCTCTGTTAATCGGGTGGTAGCAGATGAGATGCGGGTGTGTGCGTGCGTGCGTGCGTGTGTGTGTGTGTGTGTGTGTGTGTGTGTGTGTGTGTGTGTGTGTGTGTGTGTGTGTGCATGTGCATATATGTATTTGTGTGTGTATTTGTGTTGAGGGAATTACAGAAGTGTTCAGAAGTCTTTTAGTCACCCTTGTACATTTTTTATGCAAATATTAAGTTCTTCTTTGTGATATTTATAATATAAAGATCATTCTTGTATGGAGTACATGCAAAACAGCAACAAACATTTTAGTTAAACAAACATAATTGTATTGTTGAGAAGCTTTCGGACGCGGCTATGCGTGTACATACCACTTGTCATTTTTTTCTATTAGAAAATGGAAAGTGGTACGAAGGAAGAGAAAAAAGAGAGAGGGAGAAAAAAAAAATTAGGGTTAGTTACCTGTGGAGTTGGCCTTGTCGGTCATCATATCTTGGCGGAACAGCGGTCCAATAACACCTGTCGGGGACAAAGATCCACTCGTTAGAAAAAAAAAAGTATATATATATATATATATATATATATATATATATATATATATATATATATATATATATATGTGTATATATGTATATATATATGTGTAATAACACAACATTTATTTTCCGAGTGGGTTTTATTACATATTTTGTAAATCACGTGTTTTTATGATTTATTTGCATATGTACTGTATATATACATATGTATATGTATTTATATATATGTATGTATATATATATATATATATATATATATGTGTGTGTGTTTGTGTGTGTATGTGTGTGTGTGTGTGTGTGTGTGTGTGCGTGTGTGTGTGTGTGTGTGTGTGTGTGTATGTGTGTGTAAATATCGCATATATACTTGCAATCTGGGTTTTTACGTTCGATACTAATTTTGGTTACTATTATGTAGGTCGTACATGAAAAAATATATGGAAAAAAATAGGACAAAAAATCAAACTCGATAGTGTAAATGTGTATGTGTGTGTTAATGTGTCCTCACCTCCTTTGGAAGACTGGAAAAAGTCTCCGAAAGACGTCTGCTGCTGTTGGAAGTCGCCATAGAGAGGATCTGGAACAAAGGAAAGAAACATGCAAGTCGAACTTTGTTTATATTCATTTATTTATCTATCTACTTATCTATCTATTTATTTATTTATTTATTCCTGCATCCAGTCTCTCCACGGACCGAAAGGTCTCCCACGGTCGGTGTTCCTTGTCATTGTACTCCATCGTCATACACTGTGATCCATTCTAATCCACTGTTCACGATGAATAGACTATGCCCGCATTACCCCACGCGTACCTCTCAACTAGATAATGTTGCTTGGTGTTAGCCAGAATAAAATATAAAAATTGAAGATGACTTCTTCATCCTGAAGGAGGGGGGAGAGGGGAAGAGGATGAATAAAATTATCTGACGCCAGGCAGCACGATATCAGAATTATAAAAGGGAAATATTTTTAAAATCTAAGATGTCTCAAAAAATACAAGACACACAAAAGTGTCTTGCTCCCGTTTTTATAACCTCAGGGTGCTGGAATTCCATGACCTTTTCGAAATTTCTTTCCAGTTAAGTCACTGCAGTGGTCTTAAATATTCATAAACATAGTCTGGGTCCAGTTGTCACAGTGAAATGGCAAATGGACTTCAACGTAGGGCTACACAATCCCGAAATCAGATATAGCTTAGATAACACTTTTTTTTAGAGAAAACTGAATACGAGAGAGACTTGGGAGTTCTAGTGAGCCTTGATTTTAAATCCAGGAAACACTGCATTAGCGCCAGGAATAAAACTAACAGAGAATTAGGTTTCATTGCTAGGACGGTTACGAATAGAAGTGCAGAGGTAATTATCAAACTCTATCTAGCTTTGAATAGACCTATCCTTGACTATGCGGTACAGTTTTGGTGTCCGTCTTATAAATGGATATCAATTCACTAGAATCAGTACAGAGGAGACAGGTGGCAATGGACATGGAACTACCTAGCGTAGGCCTTATGGTCTCTTGCAGTCTCCTTCATTCTTATGTTCTTATATTAATATCTCCTTGCTATGGTTTTCTGGCGTTTCTATCCTTGCGTACTGAATTATTTCTTGTTTCGTTGAAGGCAAAGGAGGCGGGGCGGACTGGAGGGGGAGGGAGGGAGGGAGGAGGGAGGGGAGTCGGGGTCGGTGAAAATGAGAGGGGTGGGCCGGAGGGGGGCGGAGTTGGTCGGCTCGGCGTCGACGCCAACGAGTCATCTTGGTACAGAACGAAGAAGTGACCGGGGACGCTACTCGTACTCCTCCTCATCGGCCTCCTCCTCCTCCTCCTCTTTCTCCCTCTATGTCCCCTCTTCCTCTTTTTTGTTCTCACCCTTCGCCTCCTCATTCTACTTCCCCTCCTCGGCCTCCTCCTTCAACTCTTCCTCCTCCGCCTCCTCCTCCTCCTCCTCCTCTTCCTCCTTCTCTTCATTCCTCCTCCTCCTCCTCTTCTTCCTCCTCTTCCTCCTCCTCCTCTTCTTTTTTCTCTTCTTCCACTTCCGTCGCCTCCTCCTCTACAGTCTCCCAGCCTGGCGGACATATTCTCTCCTCCACCTCCCTTGGAGGCACGACCTGGAGCCTCTCGCTACCTCTACCAGTGGTCCGGGTGACCTCTGCAGCAGACATCGCCGTCGTTTCGTCTTTCTTTTTTATTTTATTTTTTTCTCGTCTTTATCCGGGGGCTCTGGCAGAGCAAATGGATTTCCGGGTTCCGGGGAAGAAGGAGGAGGAGGAGGAGGAGGAGGAGGAAAAGGAGGAGGGAGGGGGAAGCAAGAGTGGGGGCAGAGAAAGAACAGGAAGTTGATAGAAGGAGGAGGAGTGGAGATGGAAAATCGTTAGAGAAGGAAGACGATTAAGAAGAAAAGGAGAGGAGGAGGACGAGAAAAAGGTAAAGGGAGATGAGGAGGGAGGACAGGAATAAGAGTAAGGGGAGGAAATTGAAGAGGGAGAATATGATGAAAAGGAAGAGGGGTAGGGTATAAAAGAGAAAAAAAAGGAGAATAGTGGGTAGGAGGAGGTGGAAGAGGAGGTGGAAGAGTAGAAGGTGGAGGACATGAAGGAAAAGGAGGGGGATAGAAGAAGGACGGGGAGGAAGAAGAGGGAAGAGGGAAAAGAGGATGAAGATGAAGAGAAAGAGATCGTTCGGCACGATCTATGATCGCTAGGAACGCGCCTGACAGGTTGTCTCACAACGAGGTGCGATTGGTGGCCGCAGGTTGCGGTAGGCGGCGGCGGCTGCGGCTGCGGCAGAGGCAAAGCCGAACTCCCTCACTCACACAGCCTGCGGCACCGCAAGCAAAACATTTCCTTGGGGCACATTGACCCCTCGTTGGTCCTCATCCCAACCCCCTAACCTCCCCCCAACCCTCACCCCATCCCCCTCACCCCAACACCCACACCCCGAGATAGCAGCAAAATCTGCTCTGAGGCTCTATAGATGACCCGGGTAGGCGGTTGAGGGACTTCCGTGGCACTCATCTATGGCACTCCAGTGCGCGCGCACACACACACACACACACACACACACACACACACACACACACACACACACACACACACACAC